>NC_036855.1:61523807-61554525 GCF_002910315.2 Salvelinus sp. IW2-2015
CAGGTGTAGCACTTCTCCTATCGTTTAAAAACAAGAAATGAACAGTGACGGGGTAAGGGGGATACCTAGTCATTTTTTTCGTCATCATTGCATGCGATCATCATTCTCAAAGCCGCTGTTTACTTCTAAGATCACTTTAGCACCGCCCTAAAAACCAGACTCAAATTCGACACAAACCTTCAAATAGGTATGTAATGACACATTATATAAACTCTTTATAGTGTTTTATTTACATTTTAGAGGCGATAAGGTGATAAGTTGGACAGATCGAGTGAAAAAAGCAATTTTCCCACACGACATCTGTCCTTCTCACTACCACGCATTAGTTTCATTTCGTTTCGCTAAAACATAACTATGTTTGTAGTTATAGGTAACTATATAGATTGTGACTACAACTAAGTTACTAAGTCTTTGACCAAACTGTGTTGCTACTTTGGTGAGTAAAAACTCATGCTTCCTACCCTTTAATACCTGTGTGTCTGTGTGTGTTTACGACTTCCCTCCCAAACCACAACCCCAAGTCATGAGCAAACAAACCCAACTGTTATCATACGGATCAGTAGAAATCTGAGGTTTTCTTATGGCTTTACAAAGTGTTATTTAGTGTTGACAACAACAGCCTCTCTACCTAAAGCCAGTCTACTCTGTGTTGACTTTTTAATAGSCTAATTAAATACCTAGATGAAAGCCTCTACCCTGGGACCATCAGCWRTACATTCTACAGGCCTGTATACACAACAGTACACTAAACAAAGGAACAACTWTTAARGATGCTGATGGTTACAGATGGATTCAGTTGATTTTGGTGTTAATGGTTATGATGATTGTAAACACAGGCCTAAGTGATATTAATGATGCAGGGAGCTACAGCAGAAGTATTTATCCTAGGCTCAGCCTTCCTGGATTGATTTATACAGTATACAGTGGGGCAAAAAAGTATTTAGTCAGCCACCAATTGTGTAAGTTCTCCCACTTAAAAAGATGAGAGAGGCCTGTAATTTTCATCATAGGTACAGGCTCTTGAGCACCGAGCCTGCCCAACCTTACCTGGTTGAATACTCCCCTTATCCCGGCCAGTGCGGCGAGGTGGAATAGCCCGCACTGGGCTGTGCTGGCGAACCGGGGACACCATGCATAAGGCTGGTGCCATGTACACCGGCCCGAGGAGACGCACTGGAGACCAAATGCGTTGAGCCGGCTTCATGGCACCTGGCTCGATGCCCACTCTAGCCCGGCCGATACGAGGAGCTGGGATGTATCGCACCGGGCTATGCACATGTACAGGAGACACCGTGCGCTCTTCCGCATAACACGGTGTCTGCCCGTACTCTCGCTCTCCACGGTAAGCACGGGGAGTTGGCGCAGGTCTCCTACCTGACTTCGCCACACTCCCCGAGAGCCTCCCCCCAAGACATTTTTGGGGCTGCCTCTCTGGCTTCCAACCGCGCCTCCGTGCTGCCTCCTCATACCACCGCCTCTCGGTCGGCTTTAGCTGCCTCCAGCTCTTCAAGAGGGCGGCGATATTCTCCAGCTTGAACCCAGGGTCCCTTACCGTCCAGAATTTCTTCCCATGTCCAGGAGTCCTGTGTGTTTTGCCGCTGCTGCTGCTGTCCTTTACCACGCTGCTTGGTCCTTGGTTTGTGGGTGATTCTGTAACGGCAGATTTCCTCCTCTTCGTCTGAAGAGGAGGTGTAGCAGGGTTCGGACCAAGAGACAGCGTAGTAAGTGTCCATGGTTTTAATATAATAAACTGAACAAGACACAATACAAAATAACAAAAGTAAATCTAACCAAAACAGTCCCGTGTGGCACAAACACTGACACAGGAAACAATCACCCACAAACCAACAGTGAAAAACATGCTACCTAAATATGGTTCCCAATCAGAGACAACGCAAAACACCTGCCTCTGACTGAGAACCATATCAGGCCAATATGACAAACCTAAACATAGAAACACAGAACATAGAACGTCCTGACCAACTAAATAAAGACTAAACAAAGGAAAATAAGGTCAGGAACGTGACATAGTGTCTGTTGGAAAGCAGATTGAACCAGGTTTTCCTCTAGGATTTTGCCTGTGCTTAACTCAATTCCGTTTCTTTTTATCCTAAAAAAACTTCCTAGTCCTTGCTGATGACAATCATATTCATAACATGATGCAGCCACCACCATACTTGAAAATATGAAGAGTGGTACTCAGTGATGTGTTGTGTTAGATTTGCCCTGAACATAATGCTTTGCACTCAGGATAAAAAGTGTATTTCTTCGACACATTTTTTGCAAATATTGCTTTAGTGCCTTATTGCAAACAGGATGCATGATTTGTAATATTTTTATTCTGTACAGGCTTCCTTCTTTTCACTCCGGTAGGTTAGTATTGTGGAGTAACTACAATGTTATTGATCCATCCTCAGTTTTCTCCAATCACAGCCATTAAACTCTGTTTTAAAACTGTTTTAAAATCACCATTGGCCTCATGGTGAAATCCCTGAGTGGTTTCCTTCCTCTCCGGAAACTGAGTTAGGAAGGTCACCTGTATGCTCCTTTGCACCCCAGTATCTCTACTTGCACATTCATCTCTGCACATCTATCACTCCAGTGTTTAATTGCTAAATTGTAATTACTTCGCCACTACAGCCCTTTTATTACCTTACCTCCCTAATCTTACCTCATTTGCACACACTGAATATAGACTTTTATATTGTGTTATTGACTGTACGTTTGTTTATTCCATGTGTAACTCTGTGTTGTTGTTTGTGTCGCACTGCTTTGCTTTATCTTGGCCAGGTCACAGTTGTAAATGAGAACTTGTTCTCAACTGGCCTACCTGGTTAAATAAAGGTGAAATAAATCAATAAAAAAATCTTTGTAGTAACTGGATGTATTTATACACCAAGTCTAATGAATAACTTCACCATGCTTAAAGGGATATTCAATGTCTGCTTTTTTATTTTTACCCATCTACCAATAGGTGCCCTTCTTTGTGAGGCATGGAAAGCCTCCCTGGTCTTTGTGCTTGAATCTGTGCTTGAAATTCACTACTCAACTGAGGGACCTTACAGATAATTGTATGCGTGGGGTACAGTGATGGGGTAATCATTCAAAAATCATGTTAACCACTATTATTGCACATAGTGTCACGCTCTGACCTTAGAGATCCTTTTAATTCTCTATTTGGTTAGGTCAGGGTGTGACTAGGGTGGGCAATCTAGTTTTTCTATTTCTTTGTTGGCCTGGTATGGTTCCCAATCAGAGGCAGCTGTCTATCGTTGTCTCTAATTGGGGATCATACTTAGGCATACTTAGATCATACTTAGGCTTTTTTCCACCTTAGGTTGTGGGATCTTGTTTTTGTACTGTTGCTTTCCAGTCCTACAGAACTGTGCGTTTTCGTTTTGTATTTTCTTTTCTTTTTCGGTGTCATCAATAAAAGAAAGATGTACGCCTACCACGCTGCACCTTGGTCTACTCCTTCCATCGACCAACGTAACACATAGAGCAGTAGCAGTGTGTGGGTAAAATCACTGGGGAAGCCAAGCCAAGCCAGTAAAAAAMACATATTACACCCTATGTTGTGATAATTGTGTTGTTTGCTCTATAACCCATTCGTTCATACGCCACCGTGATATACCATAAGGCCGAGACAACAAAAAGACAGTCACACAGAGGCGGAATAAATTTGTTTCTTCACAAAACCGGAGAGCAACATCTGTCCACAAAGGGAAGTCCACAAAGCAAATATTGCTTGTAACAAACAGTTACATGACCTACAGCATGGTCAAGCAAGGTAATGTTTTATACAGTTTACTAAACAATTACTGCTATAGAACCACTGAGTTACCGCAAGTCAGCACAAAGACAACAGGAGCACTGCCTCCGCTATTCAAGCACCATTTCAACATCATCAAACAACTAGGCTATGTATGCTTAGTTTAATACAGTGAAAACAAACTTAAAGATAACAAAAACAATTTAGCCCAATCAATGCTCCTAAATATCATGTGGCTGTCCATGGTACTGATGTGTGTGTGTGTGTGTGTGTGTGCATGTGCAAGTAAAAAAAATAATAAGTTGACTCACCCTACTAGTTGAAAGCCAATGCCATACTCCTCTCTTTCATGTTGGCTAAACGGTCTATGSCTCTGTCATACAGTACACTTTTAGTTTTTGTTTGTCCTAGGCTACCGAGCTAACTTCCTTGCATGGGCAACAATGAACCAGCTAAGTTAGCTAGCTAGTTAACTTGAACCTACAAGGCTACATATTGAACTTCAATCGTCTCAGAATCTTCGCCATCATAATCATTGGCCTGTACAGAGAATTAAGTCAAAACCACAAYTCCAAATCCSCATCTCCATCCATGGCTTAGGAAAGGGTCTGATTTAGCAAGCTGGCTACTGCAGGACAACAACACAGCCAGACCAGAAACAACTGTTTAGTCCTGAARGTACAGTATTTAGGCTTGCTATAATAAAGGGGTTGAATACTTATTGACTCAAAACATTTCAGATTTACATTGTTATTAACTTGTAATAATTTCAWAAAACAAAATTCCACTTCGAAATTGTGGGGTACTGTGTATAGATCAGTGGSACAAAATCTAAATATCATGCATTTTCAATTTGGGCTGTGGAAAATGTCAAGGGGTGTGAATACTTTCTGAAGGCATTGTATGAGTGTTTAAAGGTAGGTGTCCACACTGTCGAGTTGTCTGATGGGGTACTCTCGGTATTGACGTGTTTCTGTTGATGAGTAAATGACTGGTTAATCAAGTGCAGGGAAACAAACACCAGAGGTCTGCTATACCTGTCTGTAATCTCTAGCTCCTCACCCTAATCACATTGCACTCGAGGGACACTGCCTGTGTTAATACTGTATGTGTGTGAGCGTGTGTTCAGCGTTTGATTGCGTGCATGTGTGTGTGTGTCTTAGCCTCAGTAGAATGACTCTGTCTTAGATAAGGCTTAATTAATGTTGCTCTCTCCACAATAGAGAGGTGAGTCCCCCCCCCCTCTCTCTTTCTCTCTCCCACCCCTGTCTCTTATACACATCTAGATGTGTATAAGAGACAGGATGTAATTTACACCTCCATTAGGATGATAGATGTAATCTACTCCTCCATTAGGATGATAGATGTAATCTACTCCTCCATTAGGATGATAGATGTAATCTACACCTCCATTAGGATGATAGATGTAATCTACTCCTCCATTAGGATGATAGATGTAATCTACTCCTCCATTAGGATGATAGATGTAATCTACTCCTCCATTAGGATGATAGATGTAATCTACTCCTCCATTAGGATGATAGATGTAATCTACTCCTCCATTAGGATGATAGATGTAATCTACTCCTCCATTAGGATGATAGATGTAATCTCTGTCTCTTATACACATCTAGATGTGTATAAGAGACAGCACACACACACACACACACACACACACACACACACACACACACACACACACACACACTTCTTGGCAGCTCTCTCTTTGCCTGGGCAGGCTCTATAAACCCTGAGCCCCAGCCAGGCTCCTCTTGCTGTGAAAAAACAATTTACACACTCACACTAACCCCCCCTGCCTGCTGGAGCTAATGGGCTAACCCAGTGCTTCCTCTGTCCACCCCCGCTGCAGAGGGACAGATGGTACATGCTGTTGGTGCTGCTCTAACTGCTCTGTCATTGATTCAGTAGTAACACAGTCGTCAGTCCACAGCCTGCCTGCCTGCAGAGAGAGAGCCAAAACAGGAAGAGAGAAAGAGAGGACATAAGGAGAGAGGAAAAGAGAGTGATTGTGAGAGAGAGAGAAGCAGGGAAAGCGTCCAGCCATCTGTCTGTCTCCAGTCTGAAAGCCACAGCCGCCCTCTTTGTTTGGCGTCCCTGATATGACCCTGTTTAAAAGTGAGCACCACCGCAGCCCACGATGTGAGTATGCCAGGCTATAGATACCACTCTATGTGTCTGTGTCTCTATATTTTAGTGTGTATGTACGCATCTCCTATTCACTCTCTCTCTCTGCTTATACCTCCCTTCTACCTCATACCTCCTTCCCTATTTTTGTCTCTCCCCGTCTATCCCTTTTTTCACCCCCCTTTTTCTACTTTTCACTCCCCTTTCTTTCACATCTCTTTTCTCCTTCCTTCCTCCCTACTTTCTCTTGGTTTCTCTCCCACTGCCTCTCTATTCCCTAAATCCCTCCGTCCCTATTTCCCCTCTCCTTACTCTATCCCCCCTTTCTCTCTCCCTCTGGTATTTCCTCATGCCGACCCATACGCCTGGCCAGGGATAACCCTGTCTAATGGAACGAGAGACAGAAGGAGAGAGAGAAGGAGTGAGTGAGGTAGTGAAAGGATCCTGAGTTGAGGTGACAGGAACTCGGCTGTTTACTCTCCGAACACAGCTGAGCTTAGCCAAGGACTGGAGAGATGTGTTTGAGAGGACATGAGCGTGATGAGAGCGTGTTATGTGTCTGTCATTTATCTGGGTGTGGGTGCTTGCGAGAGAGAGAGAGAGATAGACAAAGAGAGAGATACAGACAGAGAGGTAGAAAGATATCACTTATGTGTGTCCACATACATGTTACAGTATGTGTGAGCATGGGTGCATGAGATTGCATTATGACAGATGTCCGCAACTGTGATAGTGTGTTGGCCAACAGAGTGGTGTTGGATTTGGACTCTCTAAGGCATCAGGCTGTGTGCCTGACAGGCTCTCCTGCAGTGCTAGACTGTGTGAATCGATCCTGTGGTTCAGCCAAGACCAGAGCAACCCAGGAGGAAGAATAAGGGCACAGGGTCAGCTCTCTCTCACTGGAGCAGAGAGGACAGAGCGAGAGTCTTCAGGACCCGAGGGCTAGAGCTGAACCTTCTACCCAGCTGAGCCTTCACTAGGGTTGTCAATAACTGTGGAGAGTGGGATTACATCGGTGCACAGGGAAGATGCTATTTCTATTGCACGTCTTAGCCACTGCATGCGTATATGTAAAAAGAGAGAAAGGGTGAGGGGGGAGAAGACATTATTAAAAGCCCACTGCAGTCAAAAACATGATTTACCTGTGTTTTATCCAGAAAATGATGCCATGGCTTTAGAAGCTTCTGATAGGCTAATTGACATAATTTGAGTGTCACGGCTGTGTGTAGAGACGGACCAAGGCGCAGCGTACTCTGAGTTCCACATCTTTATTTTTTGTGAAACTTACAAAAGAAACCTAAAGGAAACAAACAACAAACCGTAACATAAGAGGTGCTACATGAACTCAAAAACAAGATCCCACAAAAAAACTGTGGGGAAATCGCTGCCTAAATATGATCCCCAATCAGAGACAACGATAAACAGCTGACTCTGATTGGGAACCATACCAGGCCAACATAGACATAAAACAACCTAGATAACCCACCCTAGTCACACCCTGACCTAACCAACATAGAGAATAAAAGGCTCTCTATTGTCAGGGCGTGACATTGAGTCAATTGGAGGTGTAGCTGTGGATGTATTTCAAGGCCTACCTTCAAACTCAGTGCCTCTTTGCTTGACATCATGGGAAAATCAAAGAAATCAGCCAAGAACTCAGAAAAAAATGTGTAGACCTCTACAAGTCTAGTTCATCCTTGGGAGCAATTTCCAAACGCCTGATGGTACCACATTCATCTGTACAAACAATAGTACACAAGTACAAACACCATGGGACCACGCAGCCACCATACCGCTCAGGAAGGAGACACGTTCTGTCTCCTAGAGATGAACGTACTTTGGTGTGAAAATTGCTAATCAATCCCATAACAACAGCAAAGGACCATTTTTTATTTAACTAGGCAAATCAGTGAAGAACAAATTCTTATTTTCAATGACAACCTAGGAACAGTGGGTTAACTGCCTTGTTCAGGGGCAGAGCGACAGATTTTTACCTTGTCAGCTCAGGGATTCAATCTAGCAACCTTCCAGTTACTAGTCCAACGCTCTAAAGCTTCTTGTCAATAGGGGGGCGCTATTTTCACTTTGGAAAAAATCGTGCCCAATTTAAACGGCCTCGTACTCTATTCTAGATCATACAATATGCATATTATTANCGTGGGTGCTTGTGAGAGAGAGATAGCCAGACAGAGACAGCCAGACAGAGAGGAAGAAAGAGATCACTTATGCATGTCTACATACATGCTACAGTATGTGTGAGCATGGGTGCATGAGATTGAGTTACGACAGATGTCCGTAACTGTGATAGTGTGCTGGCCAACAGAATGGTGCTGGTTTTTGGACTCTCTGAGGCGTCAGGCTGTGTGCTTGACAGGCTCTCCTGCACTGCTAGACTGTGTGAATCGATCTTAGACCAGAGCAGCTCAGGAGGAAGAATAAGGGCACAGGGTCAGCTCTCTCTCACTGGAGCAGAGAGGACAGAGAGAGAGAGTCTTCAGGACCCGAGGGCTAGAGCTGAACCTTCTACCCAGCTGAGCTTACACTGGAGTTGTCAATAACTGTGGAGACTGGGATTACATCGGTGCACAGGGAAGATGCTATTTCTATTGCACATCTTAGCCACTGCATGCGTGTATGTGTGTATGTGCATGTGTGCATGTGTATGATTCTGGGCCTTGGGGCATGCCACTGTTTCTGGTGTGTGAGCCAACACAGAATGAGATTCATTTTCACCTTTGACAGAGCAGTTATTAGATACTGGTATGTCTGTCTGTCTGTATTGCTGTCTTTAACTAGAGTATCGGACTGTCCTGAAAATAACTAGAATATCAGACAGTCCAGAAAAAGAGAGAAAGGGCGAGGGGGAGAATACATTTATTAAAGGCCCACTGCAGTCAAAAACATGATTTGACTATGTTTTATATACAGTATATTACCACACTATGAGGTTGGAATAATACTGTGAAATTGTAAAAATTATGATAATGCCCTTTTAGTGTAAGAGCTGTTTGAAAAGACCACAATTTAAGCTTGTTTTGGTGGGATGGAGTTTTGTCCTTCCATGGTGACATCACGATGTGGTAAATTAGTTAATAGACCAATAAGAAAGAGAGTTCCAAAACCTCTCTTCCAATAACAGCTAATTGTCCGTTTTTCCTTACCAACTCAGACCACTCCCAGACAGTTCTAGCAAAATTCTTGCTTGAGAAATGTCCCTTTGCTAAGAAGCTATCTTTCTTTTTGACCATTTTATTTGAAAACAATCACAATGACCTGATGCATAAAAAAATCATGACAGGCCTTATGGAAACAGCTAATTTGTCAGTAAAACTTCCCAATGTCGACAAAACGAAATACGCTAGACAACGTGGGATATTTATTTTGTCTGTGAAATAGATTATGCAACAACTGCGGTGGAAAAGCTTTTATGCGCAAATATTGACAGAAAAAGCATAATGCCTCAGTAAACTTGGAGTCACGTGATGATGTTGTAGGCTACTACCACCAAGACATGGAAAACAATGCAGTTTATAGGCAGATGAAATAAGTTTTGATGAACAATTTCCAATAAATATCGAGGGTAGGCTATCATTTAAATGATGCTGATGTCATGATGATAGGTCTTTGGCTGCCAATTCTAAAAAATAAAAAAGGATCTTGCTTTTATCCATATCATCTTATTACCTACACTGTCAACTTTATCAGCTGACTTTTGTCCAAAGAGCATGGGCCAAAACCAGATTGGGTTCGTATGCTATTTATCGCAATTTTTTCGCAGTTTTTGTGACAAAACCATACGTAGTGTTAAAAATGCAATGGAAACACATTCAACTTTAGTTTTTTATTCAGTACATGATACTTAAGGCTCGATTCAATCAGATCCACTTTAGCCAACATCCACATAGCAGTTGTTTTGACGATGTCTTAGGTGGAACTGCATTACAGCTGTCAAAAGTGGCTCTCGGCATTATACCTAAAGAGGACATTACCATTGGCGGCACAGAGTAGCATTAACAGAAATCCCATGCAGCCTTGTTTACAAGTGGAACACTGGAATATGAGATGTAATTTACACCTCCATTAGGATGATAGAATTCATTATTATTTAGTTTAATGATTTTTCAATTTAAGAGTAATTATTTCTATATAGCCTACGCTTTCTTGTTCTGAACTTCTTATTCGAGTGGGGCGGGTGTGGCTTCGTGACAATGATCGCAAGAGCAGCTGCTCACTGATTTGACAGCCYACACCGCCGAAACATCGCTATACGGTCGTCTGCTATCGCAGGTTAGTGCTTGATCTGATTGAATCTAGGCCTTAAGCACAAAAGTGCTTTTATGTGAACTGTCATCACATGCAGTATTTTATTTGCTAAAAAGTCAGTTTGATTGAAACCTCTGGTGGGAAAATGCACATATATTGCTTTAATATCCGCATTCAAATCTGTCGCCAAATGGATGGAAGTTTAGCTAGTAAGGTACTTAAATGTTACCCAGAAATGATTTGATATTGAGATTTTAAAAAATGGATCCATTGGACCTTTAAGGGTTATAGAGCTTTTAAGGAACAGAGAAAGAAAATATTTACAAAAATAACCGAAAAAGCTAGAGAGAGACAGTGAGAGGATGAGAGAGGGAGGAAGAGTCCTCAGAGAGCGAAAAAGATAGAGAGACAGTGAGAGGATGAGAGAGGGAGGAAGAGTCCTCAGAGAGCGAAAAAGCTAGAGAGAGACAGTGAGAGGATGAGAGAGGGAGGAAGAGTCCTCAGAGAGCGAAAAAGATAGAGATCCGGAACAGAACTAGATCCAAATGCTCTTCTCTCGTGTGTTTAGTATACGAAGCACATGAACTTAGGACCCGCTGGGCACAAACTGGTCGAATCAAAATTGTTTCAATGTAATTTGTCAACGTATTTTGGCGTGGAATCTACGTGGAAAATACATTGGATTAAAAAAAACATCAACATAAACTATTGTTTTGAGGGTGACAATTTGACGGTGAAATTGCAACCACAGCATTATGCCATAATTGTAACCAATTTTCAACATAGACAAACCTTGTATAAAATATGTTGAACCTTTGAAACAACATTAYATCTTCAACGTTATAACCACTATCAGAAAAAAACTGGGCAGCACCTCCTACTGGAGAGTTGATCTGCAACTATTCATTTGTTCTCCCATTCAGGGTTTAAACTTAACCCATCTTTTATATTTGTCACTGACTAATCGTGAAAATTATTATGGAGAGATCTCTTAATAACTATACATTCACTGTTTGTCTATAAATTGATGATTGATATGTTGGATTCATGTCTCCATTACAACCAAAAATCTAAGTTAAAGAATAGGACTAAATCAAATCAAACTTTATTGAAAGTGCATTTAAAGTTGGATTAGATTTGAGGCATTGGACAACCTCCCTGGTCTTCGTGGTTGATTCTGTGTTTGAAATGCACTACTCGACTGAGGGACCTTACAGATAGTTGTATATGTGCGGTACAGAGATGTGGTAGTCATTCAAAGATCATGTTAAACACTATTATTGCACAAAGTGAGAGTCCATGCAACTTATTATGTGCCTTGTTAAGCACATTTTTACTCCTGAACTTTATTTAGGCTTGCCATAACCAGTGGTGTAAAGTACTTAAGTAAAAATACTTTAAAGTACTAATTAAGCAGTTTTTGGGCCGTATCTGTCTGTACTTTACTATGAATATTTTTGACAACTTTTACTTTTATTTCACTACATTCCTAAAGATTTTTTTTTACTTTTTACTCCATACATTTTCTCTGACACCCAAAAGTACTAGTTACAATTTGAATGCTTAGCAGGACAGGATGGTCCAATTCACACACTTATCAAAAGAACATCCCTGGCCATCTCTACTGCCTCTGATCTGACGGACTCACMAAACACAAATCATGTCTGAGTGTTGGAGTATCCCCCAGGCTATCTGTAAATAAAAATTCATTAAAAAATCATGCCATCTGTTTTGCTTAATATAAGGAATTTGAAATGTGATACTTAATTATGTTTTAGCAATTACATTTACTATTGATACTTAAGTATATTTAAAACCAAATAATTTTAGACTTTTACTCAAGTAGTATTTTACTGGATGACTTTTACTTTTACTTGAGTCATTTTCAATTAAGGTACGGTATCTTTACTTTACTTTTACTTAAGTATGACAATTGGGTACTTTTTACACAATTGGCAATAACAAAGGGGTGGAATGCTTATTGACACAAGACATTTCAGCTTTTAATTTTGAATGAATTAGTAAGAAAATTTAAAAACATAATTCGACTGACATTATGGGGTATTGTGTGCAGGCCAGTGACAAAAACAAATCTCAATTGAATCCATTTTAAATTCAGACTGTAACACAACAAGATGTGGAAAAAGTCTAGGAGTGTGAATACTTTCTGAAGGCAATGTATACGCTATATTCTTCAAGAATCAATGGGTACATATCATTAATTTATAAGTCCAAAAATGTATGTAGCAACTGTGGAATGCCCCTTTAACAGGAAGTGACCTTCATACAGCAGAACCATGTCGCCATTTCAATGTGATCCATTAACCTGTCCCCAAAAATGTTTTCTGTCCACTGTTCCACAAATGTCAAGCAAAATCTTTCCCTTGTCCCGCATTTGGGTTTTTAAGATTTGGACATCCTAATTCCAACCGGTGGAAACATTGCTACTGCAAGAATTTGAGTAGAATTTGCAGTTCTATATGTGAAAAACAATCGCGTGGAAGTTTTTAAATATATGAAACAGCAAATGTGATTTTCACATCTAAAAGTTAATATGTGAAACTGCAAATTTCACATGTGAGGTGAACACCTTTTATTCTCCTCACATGTAAAACTCTAAATGTAATACATGTGAAAATATGGTTTCACGTGTGAAATTTAAGCTCCACATGTGATAGTGAGAGCCATTACAGTAGATCCATTAGAGAAGAGGTGTTATGAATAAATAAACACAGCAGCACCAGCAGGCTCACCAGACAGACCCCCTGAGACTGGTCCACCCAGAGCACATCTCCCCACAGCGCCACGCTCTCAGAGGGCAGAGTGTGTGGTGTCCTTACAGCATACGGTATACCTGTATATTACTAGCAAAAGTCATATGAAATGAAGTATGTCTAAGAATGCAGTGAGAGAGGTACGGCCAGGCAGCTTGTATCAGAAACAAAGAGCAGAACCACTGGAGCGGCTGAGTTTCACGTATCTGACTCATGAAAATTTCACACGTGTCCGAAAATAATGTTTTTTTTCACATACTTTTTTCATGTGTTGTTTTGTAAGGGCAATAATGCAACTGTCAGGAATGCTGTGATGTACCTCCTCTACTGTCTTTCTAACCTATACTCTCTCCCTCTATCCCCCTTTCTCTCTCCTTCAACAGTCTCACCCCCGTCTTTTTCTCCATCCTCTCTCTCCCTCTCACGCCCACTCCCCGTCATGCTGCTTTGTTAGGTCTATTGTTATGACAGTGATGTTGGTGATTGCTCAGCTTGTGATATCGTCAGTAAGAACCCTGTCAGCAGACTCTGATTTGAGATCAAATGGACCAGGACTGCTGTCAGAGAAAGCAGATGGGAGTGATCCAGGAAGTGAGATCTGAGAACAGCACGATGGTAGAGACTGCATTGTGTGTCAGCATGATGTGAACAGGCAGGCGGGCTGTGCTTTAACAGTCTCGTTTGACAAACTACCCATTCTGCCACTGCAGAATGCCAGCCTCGTGTATGTGTGATAGGCGATGCCACTTGCCAAAAACACACAGGGCTCCACGCTGTGCAGGATCCCCCACAATTCATCTGTTCCTGGAGCGCACAAAACTGCCAAAATGTCACTCCACTCTCTACACAGTTCAGGGCTCTCATTACATCATCTTTTCCACATCGGGGGCTTGACTCCCAGTTTAAGAGGTCACAGCATTTGCCTGAGTAAAAAACTAATTAAAAACAAAGCCTAATTCCAAGTAGGATGTTTTTGCTTATGCATATCCTCCTCTCTTCCAGGTAATGTGATTAAGCTGGCTTTAGATATGAGCATTTACCATAGCTGGTGGTGAGGCAGAGTAGAGGTCAGTGGGAGAGGCAGGCGCCAACAGTCAGTCAGTACACGGCAGTAGGGATTATGGATTTATAATCCTGTGGTTATGATTACAACTCATTTCATGTGACCTTGGTTTTGGTCACACTGACAGACAGTCACTGGCTGCAGCCACTTGTTTGATGATGCATCTCTGTTTCAGTTTACTGGTTTTGTGGTTGATGAGATTCTATACCGAGTCCTCCACCCTTTCAGGCCTCTTTGTCATCATTTTCACAGACTTCAACACAGAGATTGTGGAGATAAACTCATGAACAAGGGATAATCAGAATCGAGGTCAATGCATTGTTCCTTTTGTCAGATTAGGAACTGAATTGGAATTTGTGTGTTTTCCATGTTACATTAATAGTGGGGTTGAAAAAGTAGAGTTAGTGTTTGTTACAATAGTTAATTCCTACCCCTGCTGTTGTACTCTAATCAGAAATTCAATAAGGAATTGAATAGAAAAATATGCATAGAACATCTTGTCGTTGACTGTGTAACGATTGTCGTCGGGAGAAGGAGAGGAGGACCAAAGTGCAGCGTGGTACGTATCCATAATACTCAGCTTGTGATATCCGGACAGGAGGGAGACTCTGGCTGCTCCGGACTAGAGGGCGATGCTGGAGGCTCCGGACTAGAGGGTGACGCTGGAGGCTCCGGACTAGAGGGCGTCGCTGGAGTCTCCGGACTAGAGGGCGTTGCTGGAGGCTCCGGACTAGAGGGTGTCGCTGGAGGCCTCGTGCCATAACTCCTCACTGGAGGCTTCGTGACATGGATCTTCACTGGAGGCTTCGTGCCATGGATCATCACTGGAGGCTTTGTGCCATGGATCATCAGTGGAGGCTTCTTACCATGGAGCATCACTGGAGGCTTCGTGCCATGGATCATCACTGGAGGCTTCGTGCAGGTCACCATGGAGGTTCATGCCATGGCTCACCACTGGAGGCTTCTTGCCATGGATACACTGGAGGCTTCGTGCCATGGGTCATACTGGAGGCTTCGTGCCATGGACATTCACTGGAGGCTTCGTTGCCATGGATCATCACTGGAATCTTCCTGCATGGATCATCACTGGAGGCTTCGTGCCAGGATATCACTGGAGGCTTCTTGCTGGATCATCACTGGAGCTTCTTGCCATGGATCATCATGAGGCTTTGTGTCATGGATTATCCTGGAGGCTTCATGCCATGGATTATCACTGGAGGCTTCTTGCCAGTTGATCATCACTGTAGGCTTCTCGTCGCATGGATCATCACTGGAGGCTTCTTGCCATGGATATCACTGGAATGGAGAGACACAGAGGCCGGCTCTGGAGAAGGCACGAGACTCACCAGGGGGGACATGCTAGGGTAGGGGTGAGAGGCGTGAGAGGCGGGCACAGGACTCACCAGGCTGGGGAGACATGCAGGAGGCCTTGTCCTTGGCCGAGGCACCGGATACACTGGGCCGTGGAGGCGCACTGGAGGTCTCGAGAAAAAAGCCTGCACAACCCGTCCTGGCTGTATGGTGACTTTGGCCCTGCACCTGCGGGGCGCAGGCACATGACGCACTGGGCTGTGCAGACCCACTGTGTCTCCAGTGCGCAAAGCTGGCGAAGGATAACCCGGGCTATGAACACGTACTGGAGACACCGTGCGCTCCACCGTATAGCACGGTCCCTGACCAGTACGACGCTCACCACGGTAAGCACGGGGAGTTAGCTTAGGTCTCCTACCTGACTACGCCAATCTCCCCGTGTGCCTCCCCCCCCCAAAATTTCTGGGGCTGCCTCTCTTGCACTTCTCCTCGAGCCAACTCCTCATAGCGTCGCTGCTCCGCTCTAGCTGCCTCCAGCTCCTTTTTCGGACGGCGATACTCTCCCGGCTGTGCCCATGGTCCCTTGCCGTCCAAGATTTCCTCCCATGTCCAGGAGTCCATTTTCCCACGCTGCTTGGTCCTTTGTTGGTGGGTGGTTCTGAAACGATTGTCGTCGGGAGAAGGAGAGGAGGACCAAAGTGCAGCGCGGTACGTATCCATAATACTTTTAATCAAGATGAATACACGAACAAAAACATCAAAACGACCAACGAACAGTTCTGACAGGTGCAACAAACACTAACCAGAAAATAACCACCCACAAACACAAGTGGGAAAACAGGCTACCTAAGTATGGCTCTCAATCAGAGACAACGATAGACAGCTGACTCTGATTGAGAACCATACCAGGCCAAACACATAGAAATAGAAAACCTAGACCTACAACATAGAATACCCACCCACATCACACCCTGACCAAACTAAAAATAGAAACATACAAAAACAAACAGGCGTGACAGACTGTTTGTTTTTTACTGTAGACCTGTGTTCATGTTATAAAGTGCCATCTGTGTAGGCTTCAAAAATCGTAGGAACTTTCCCCAAATTTCCAGTTTTTTTACAAATCCTGGTTGGAGGTTTCCGAAATTTCTGCTCATTCTCTCCTGATTTCAGAAATCTTTCAACCTGAATTTCTGAAAAACCCCAGAATTTTGGGAAAGTTAMCGTAATTTTGCAAATTTGCAATCCTGACTCTGGGTTGACCAATCTGCTCAGGGTGCCTGGCCAACTAATGTGTGCACTGGCTGCACTGTGGTGACTGTACTATAGCCTCATTCATGTATATGTATGTGACCACTTTGAGTCCCTTTGAGTCTGTTAGCATCCTCCCTGGTTTTTCCGTAATAGACTCTCAATCTGTGTCCGCTGTGCAGGTGGGTCCTCTGTTTCCAAACCCCTCAACACAAAATGCTCTTCCACCCCCATAGTGCTAATGCCACCTCTGGAAGCCTGCCATTTAGACAACAACAACAGAACACATAAGTGTCAAAAATTGTCACTCTTGTCACTCTAGTCCTGTTCTATCCCCAGCAGACATTAAAAGCATTGTGGTAGTGTTTTTAGATGTGTTTAGTGTTGAGAGGCATCCTGGAATGTGTTTGGATTGAGATCACAGTGGGAAAGCTAATTGCATTGTATTGCTTTTGTTTCCTTTCATCTCTCCCTGTCATTATTGTTGTTCCTTGAAACCAATTGAGTTTTATTGTCATATTGCATTTGACTCTGTTACAGGCCATTTATATATGGTACATGTTCTCATCGTAGCATTGGTTATGGAAGGCAAAAATACTCACATCATGTTTGACAAGCACACTTTGCATAACACCATCGTAGGTTGCCATCAGCTGAAAACATTGCAATGTCCGTTGTTACAAAATCAATAAAGATACAAAATATCTGAATAGCTAAATGCAGAGCAGGAAGTGAGAAGGCGGTCAGGGGCAACTTTTATCTTCAACAGGAAAAGTAAAAAAAATCACTGTATAATGTATTTTAAGAGATCCGGTTTTTCTACAGTCAAAATATTACAACAGCCACAAGGTTATTGAGAACCAAAGCAGCCATGACTGCAGTTGTTTAACATAGCAGTCAATCTATTTCCTGTAGTCTCAAAATTATTACATGTTTTGTTTTATGTAATAAAGTTTTATGTAAAAAAATATTTCTACTTCAAATGGAGCACACTTTGTTAAACCGCAGTGGGCTAAATCAGGCTCACACAGTGTTTCTTGGTAGTCTTCAACAAATCTACTTTGAAACAAAAGTATACACCTCACACAGATGGTAACGCACCTGTACCATGTCAGATATAAAGTTCAAATGAATTACATTTTGAGTTTGCATCCCAATATTAGACTTTATATGCATCACAGAAACCTTTTAATATAGAAACACAGGATTTCTGGCTTTCTTTTTTGTCATGTTTATTAATTATTGTCACGCCCTGGCCTTAGTATTCTTTGTTTTCTTAATTATTTTGGTTAGGTCAGGGTGTGACATGGGGAATGTATGTGGTTTTTTGTAGTGTCTAGGGTGGTTGTAAGGTTTAGGGGGTTTATTAGAGTAGTTGGGTTTATGTTTAGTATAGTAGTCTAGCTGTGTCTATGGTTGAGTGTAGGTATCTAGGAAAGTCTATGGTTGCCTGAATTGGGTCTCAATTAGAGACAGCTGGTTATTGTTGTCTCTGATTGGGAGCCATATTTAAGGCAACCATAGGCTTTAGCTGGTTGTGGGGAATTGTCTATGTTGAACGTTTGTAGCATGTGTGTGTGCACTACGTTTATAGCTTCACGGTCGTTTGTTGTTTTTGTATAGTTTGTAATAGTGTTTCATTTCATGTTCATCTTCGTAGTAAAAATAAAAGAAGATGGCTTATTTTCCACATGCTGCGTTTTGGTCCGTCTCTCCTCCACACGATCGTGACAATTATGGATTTATGAAAAATATTAATAATATTCCACCCATGAAGCCGCTAGATTCGATTTGGTCATTTGACTGCAGGAAAGGGAAATAATGTAATTCAAATAAGTTGACTCACTCACATAAGTACACCTGGATGCATATACATTTTAAAGACATCCTCCAGAAATGTATGAACGTTTACTGTTGAAAAGTGATATCCCTAGTATAAATAAAGTAAAGTGCAGACACTAAAGAGTAAAACATTATGTTTTGAGTAAAATTGTGTTTTTTAGACACAACTGTAAACTTCAAGGAGTAGGACATTCAATGAGTTGGTCTGATAGGAACCCGTGATGTCATTGGCCCCCCCTTGCTTGAGCATCTCCAATCCAAAGTTAAATCTAGAATTGGCTTCCTATTTCGCAACAAAGCCTCCTTCACTCATGCTGCCAAACATACCCTCGTAAAACTGACTGATCCTTGACTTCGGCGATGTCATTTACAAAATAGCCTCCAACACTCTACTCAGCAAATTGGATGCAGTCTGTCACAGTGCCATCCGTTTTGTCACCAAAGCCCCGTATACTACCCGCCACTGCGACCTGTATTCTCTCGTTGACTGGTCTTCGCTACGTATTCGTTGCCAAACCCACTGGCTCCAGGTCATCTATAAGTCTTTGCTAGGTAAAGCTCCGCCTTATCTCAGCTCACTGGTCACCATAGCAACAACCACCCATAGCATGCGCTCCAGCAGGTATATTTCACTGGTCATTCCCAAAGCCAACAACACCTCCTTTGGCTGCCTTTCCTTCCAGTTCTCTGCTGCCAATGACTGGAACGAATTGCAAAACCACTGAAGTTGGAGACATATCTCCCTCACTAACTTTAAGCGTCAGCTGTCAGAGCAGCTTACTGATCGCTGTAGTTGTACACAGCCCATCTGTAAATAGCCCATCCATCCAACCAACTACCTACCTCATCCCGATATAGTTTTTCTGCTCTTTTGCACACCAGTATTTCTACTTGCACATCCTCATCTGCACATATATCACTCCAGTGTAAATTGCTAAATTGTAATTACTTCGCCACTATTGGCCTATTTATTGCCTATTGTGTTATTGACTGTATGTTCAAATCAAATCAAATTTTATTTGTCACATACACATGGTTAGCAGATGTTAATGCGAGTGTAGCGAAATGCTTGTGCTTCTAGTTCCGACAAT
Organism: Salvelinus sp. IW2-2015; assembly: GCF_002910315.2. Lineage (NCBI taxonomy): Eukaryota > Metazoa > Chordata > Actinopteri > Salmoniformes > Salmonidae > Salvelinus > Salvelinus sp. IW2-2015. Next base: position 61,543,320 of record NC_036855.1, read on the forward strand.
GCAGTAATAACCAACGAGTAATCTAACCTAAAAATTCCACAACTACTACCTTATACACACACAAGTGTAAAGGGATAAAGAATATGTACATAAAGATATATGAATGAGTGATGGTACAGAACGGCATAGGCAAGATGCAGTAGATGGTATAGAGTACAGTATATACATATGAGATGAGTAATGTAGGGTATATAAACATAAAGTGGCATAGTTTAAAGTGGCTAGTGATACATGTATTACTAGCCGGTGATGCGTTGTGCAGATCTCACTACCCTCTGGAGAGCCTTGAGGTTGTGGGCGGAGCAGTTGCCGTACCAGGCGGTGATACAGTCCGACAGAATGCTCTCGATTGTGCATCTGTAGAAGTTTGTGAGTGCTTTTGGTGACAAGCCAAATTTCTTCAGCGTCCTGAGGTTGAAGAGGCGCTGCTGGGCCTTCTTCACAACGCTGTCTGTGTGGGTGGACCAATTCAGTTTGTCCGTGATGTGTACGCCGAGGAACTTAAAACTTACTACCCTCTCCACTACTGTCCCGTCGATGTGGATAGGGGGGTGCTCCCTCTGCTGTTTCCTGAAGTCCACAATCATCTCCTTTGTTTTGTTGACGTTGAGTGTGAGGTTATTTTCCTGACACCACACTCCGAGGGCCCTCACCTCCGTCGTTGTCGTTGTTGGTAATCAAGCCTACCACTGTAGTGTGTTGAGTTGGAGGCGTGCATGGCCACGCAGTCGTGGGTGAACAGGGAGTACAGGAGAGGGCTCAGAACGCACCCTTGTGGGGCCCCAGTGTTGAGGATCAGCGGGGTGGAGATGTTGTTACCTACCCTCACCACCTGGGGGCGGCCCGTCAGGAAGTCCAGTACCCAGTTGCACAGGGCGGGGTCGAGACCCTGTTTGTTTGTTTGTTTGTTTGTTTGTTTGTTTGTTTGTTTATCCCATGTGTAACTCTGTTGTTTTTGTCGCACTGCTTTGCTTTATCTTGACCAGGTCTACCTGGTTAAACAAAGGTGAAATAAAATCAATTAAAATAGGAACAATAGAGGAGCAGAAGAGAACAAAAGAGGAAAGGCCCACCCCACCACTGCAATGTCATGACTTATCTGGACCATCTATTGAGATGTGCCTTTTGTTTTGTAAACAGTGGCGTGTATTACAATTTTTATTTTTATTTTTTTATGTATCTTTCATCTCTCTGTGTTTCATAATTTTCGTGTAGGCTATCTATCTGATGCTGTCTGGTCCAAACAAATATGACATTGTTGCCCCTCGTAGCATTGAAGGCGAGCATCTGGCCTCCCTTGACAAAAATAGTATACAAAATTTGCCAATCCACATTGAGCTGTACTGAGTGAGCTTAACTGTGAATGGTCCTGGCGCACCAAAAAAAAGTGTCAAGGGAAGCCAGGTTGGATTTGGCATCCCTCCTATCAAATCCCATTGAAATTAATTGACAGAAAAACTTTAATTGTTGCATCTTGTTGTGTTGTTGTCTTCCGGTGGCTAGCTAGCCAGCTAGCTAAAATTGGCCCTTTCCTAAATTAGCCATGGATGGAGATAGGGATTTGGACTTGTGGTTTTAATTAATTCTCCATATTGGGCAATCATTATAACAGTGATTCAGATCCAATCATTAATTCATACATTGTTGTGCCCCTGGCCTGAGAGAATGGAAGTTCAATATGTAGCTAGATGTAGAAGGCTAAAGTTAACTAGCTAACGTTGCCCATGAATGGAAGTTAGGCTAGTGAGCAAGCATTTTAGCCAGGTAGCCTAGGACAACAACAAATAAAAGCGTGTACTGTATGACAGTCATAGACCGTTTCGTCAACATGAAAGAGAGGAGGATGGCATTGGCGTTTCCCTACAAGTAGGGTGAGTCAACATGTTTCTCTACTTGCACGAACGCGCACGCACACACATGCACAGAAATCAGAACCATGGACAGCCACATCATATTTAGCTTACGTTGATTGGACAAAATTATTTTTGGTATCTTTTCGTTGTCACTGTATTAGACTAAGCAGAGGTGATTTGATGATGTTGAAATGTTGAAGTTGAAATGGTGCTGGAATAGTGGAGGCAGTTCCTGTTTTTCTTACAACTTGCGATAGCTCTCGATGGTTCTAAATCAGTAGTTGTTCAGTGGTCCGAAAATGTCAGAAACATTAACTTGCTTGACCATGCTGTAGGTCTGTTACTGTACATGCAATATGCTTTGTGGACTTCACTGGACAGAGGTTGCTATCCGGTTTTGTGATAAAACAAAGGTGTGGTTGAATTTATTCTGCCATTGTGTCTTCTTATTGTCTCGGCCTTTAGGCCTATATATCACAGTCGCAAGACATATTAATTAACAGGTTATGGGGGTAGGGGGTGGCTTGGCTTCCCTAGTTATTTTACTCAGGCACCGCTACTGTTTGTAATCAGGTGATAAATGAGGTGAAAAGCCGATTGGAGTGCCACTTTAAAACACGGTTTTCCTTGTTTAGGCTAATAGCTATGGCTTCTATCTGAGCACATGGCATGTGGTAATTGTCTGCAATTCACACCTCCCGTGTAGATGGCGATTATTAGCACAACACTCCCCCAAACATCCCTTTGTTCAATGAGCAATTTGAAGCCTTTTCCACTTCAGTCGGCAGTGTCATTTTTTGTGGACAACTGTAACACTTTTTTTAACCCAGCGTGAACTGGCAGGAATTCACCATTTGTTGATGCAATTTTCCGACTTGGCAGCGGAACGCACCCAGATAGTGCTCCCTCTCATTTACCCATCTCAGAGCCTGTCTTCATTTCCCCCTAAGCTCAGAAGGCCTGTTCTCCATTCCCTAGCTGCAGAGCCTGCTCTCATATTAACCCCTTCTTCAAGAAGGCTGCTCCTCATTTAACCCATATTCGACTGTCTTCCAAAGATAGAGTCTGTCTTCATTCCCCTCAGCCTCGAGAGTCTGCTTCATTTACCCTAGCTCAGAGCCCTGTCCTCATTTCTCCCCAGCTCCAAGGAGTCGTTCTCATTACCCCTAGCCTTCAGAGGCTTCTCATTTACCCATCTCAGAGCCTGTTCCTCATTATTCCAGTCCTCAGAGTCTTTCTTTTCAATTCCCCCTAAGGCTTGCGAGGAGCCGGCCTCTCCATTTACCCATCACTCCCCAGACGCCTTCTCATTCTCCACCAGCTCAGGTACTGTCCTTCATTCCCCCTAGCTCAGAGCCTCTCATGTACCCACCTTTCTCAGAGCCTGTCTTCATTCCCCATAGCTCGGAGCCTGTCTAATTACCCCCCCAGCGCTCAGAGTCTGTCTCCATTCCTCCGCTCAGAGTCTGTCTCATTCCCCTAGCTCAGAGCCTGTCTCATCCCCCAGCTCAGGGCATGTCTCGATTCCTCAAGCTCCAGAGCATTCTTTTCCCCAAGCTCAGAAGCCTGTCTCATTTCCCCAATCTCAGAGTCTGTCTCATTCCCCAAGCTCAGAAGGGCCTGTCTCCATTCCCCGAAGCTCAAAGAGCCCTGTCCTCCCAGCTCAGATCTTTACACCCCAGCTCAAGAACCTGTCTATCCCCCACTCAGAGCCCTTTTTCATTCATCCATCTCATAGCCTTGTCTCGATTCCCCTAGCTCCAGAAAGTCTGCCTCCTCATTCACCCCACTCTCCCCATTTCGACTACTCAAGGTTTAACTATATGGAACCATGTGGCTTGGGGGCAGTGTTGGCCCCACTCAAAATGAGAAACTTTGAAATTATCAAAACTATACAGCAAGTTTTCTGTAGTGCAGAGTTATGGCGGAGATGAGACATTGAGAGTTGGCAACATGTGAAATTGAATGAAAATGTAGCAGCATACTTGGTGGCTATTTGAAACATATACAACCAGGTTCATGAGGGTGATGGGGTTTCCTCTAGGCTCCATGTTGGTCTACTGTACTTTCAAACCACCCACCCTCCCACTTCTGGTCAGGTTGCTTACGAGTCGAAAAGTCTCTCAAACCAGCCAAACAAAAGATCCACATCAACAACAAAGTCAAGATTATTGGCACGCTAATCATGTTCTGCCCCTGCAGACATTGAAAGCTTTGTTAGTTGTGTTTTTTTAGCGTTGAGAGGCATCCTGCTTTGTGTTTAAATGGAGAAGCAGTAGGGAATGTAATTGCCTTGTGTTTTGAGTGTTGTTCCAACACACAACACAAATCCCCTCCTCCGTCCCTGAGAGGCTGGTCCGCTGCTGTAGAGGCAGGATGCACCATGGGGCTGCTCTGCTTCATCTCTCCCTCTCTCTCCTCCCCCTCTCTTCTCCCGCCGTCGTCTCTCTTCGTTCTTCTCTTCTCTCTCTCTCTGTAAAGGCTTTATCATGTAATCGATTAACTCAGTAAACATAACAAGAGGGACAGTATTCCCCCAAACGTGTTGTAGTCACTACTGAAGCCTGTGGGGTTAACGTTATAGTGATGCAGCTAACCTGAGATATCATCTCAATGCTACTAATGGCTATTTCTAAATTCGTTTTGATAGGGTATAGAGTGCCTTGCAAAAGAATTCATCCCCCTTGGCATTTTTCCTATTTTGTTGTATTACAACCTGTAATTTAAATAGATTTTTATTTGGATTTCATGTAATGGACATCCGCAAAATAGTCCAAATTGGTTAAGTTAATTTAATCTTTTTTTTTCAAACAATTAAACAAAAAAAATTAAAACAGAAAAGTGTTGCGTGCATATGTATTCACCCCCTTTGCTATGAAGTCCCTAAATAAGATCTGGTGCAACCAATTACCTTCAGAAGTGACATAATTATTTCAATAAAGTCCACCTGTYGGCAATCTAAGTGTCACATGATCTGTTACATGATCTCAGTAGATATACACCTGTTCTGAAAGGCCCCAGAGTCTGCAACACCACTAAGCAAGCGCCACCACCAAGCAAGCGCCACCACCAAGCAAGCGGCACCATGAAGACCAAGGAGCTCTCCAAACAGGTCAGGGACAAAGTTGTGGAGAAGTACAGATCAGGGTTGGGTTATAAAAAAATATCCAAAACTTTGAACATCCCACGGAGCACCATTAAATCCATTTTTTAAAAATGGAAAGAATATGGCACCACAACAAACCTGCCAAGAGAGGGCCCCCCACCAAAACTCATAGACTAGGCAAGGAGGGCATTAATCAGAGAGGTATCAAAGAAACCCTGAAGGAGCTGCAAAGCTCCACAGCGGAAATTGGAGTATCTGTCCACAGGACCACTTTAAGCTGTACATTCCATAGAGCTGGGCTTTACGGAAGAGTGGCCAGAAAAAAAGCCATTGCTAAAAGAAAAAAATAAGCAAACACGTTTGGTGTTCGCCAAAAGGCATGTGGGAGACTCCCCAAACATATGGAAGAAGGTACTCTGGTCAGATGAGACTACAATTTAGCTTTTTGGCCATCAAGGAAAACGCAATGTCTGGCGCAAACCCAACAATTCTCATCACCCCGAGAACACCATCACCATGTTTTTCATCGGCAGGGACTGGGAAACTTGTCAGAATTGAAGGGATGATGGATGGCGCTAAATACAGGGAAATTCTTGAGGGAAACCTGTTTGTCTTCCAGAGATTTGAGACTGGGACGGAGGTTCACCTTCCAGCAGGACAATGACCCAAAGCATACTGCTAAAGCAAGACTCGAGTGGTTTAAGGGGAAACATTTAAATGTCTTGGAATGGCCTAGTCAAAGCCCAGACCTCAATCCAATTGAGAATCTGTGGTATGACTTAAAGCTTGCTGTACACCAGCGGAACCCATCCAACTTGAAGGAGCTGGAGCAGTTTTGCCTTGAAGAATGGGCAAAAATCCCAATGGCTAGATGTGCCAAGCTTATAGAGACATACCCCAAGAGACATGCAGCTGTAATAGCTGAAAAAGGTGGCTCTACAAAGTATTGGCTTTGGACGGGTGAATAGTTATGCATGCTCAAGGTTTCGGTTTTCCCATTTTTTTGTCTTATTTCTTGGTTGTTTCACAATAACACATTTTGGCATCTTCAAAGTGGTAGGCATGTTGTGTAAATCAATTGATACACCCCCCCCCCCCCCCCCAAAATCCATTTTAATTCCAGGTTGTAAGGCAATAAAATAGGAAATATGCCAAGGGGGTGAATACTTTCGCAAGCCACTGTAAGCTGTGGGCTTGGGGGTGGTTTCAAATGCTCTTCTAAATGTCTCTTCAGAAGACATGAAATTGTTAGAATTACATTCACCAAGGCATATTCCTACCAGCAGTGTGTAATACTTCTTGTTTGTGCATACTGTATCTGTCTGTAGGTGTTGTTGACCCATGTGTGCCACTGGATTGTGGACAGGAGGCAGGACAGCGGGGTGCGTTGCTCAAAACTCTGCAGCTGAGAGCCCATACATTCCCTGTGACAGACGGAGGGCAATTAGGCAGCACAGCTCCGCTTATCAGGCATGCTGTCACTGTGGGAGGCTAGGCTGGCCAATGGGCCTGAGCTCCAGAGTAACTGCCACTCTGCCAGCCTGACCCACCCTGCCAACCTCAGCAGGGAGAGCCCGAGCCGGGCAATGCGGTGGAGGAGACCTAGGTCCACACCGGACCTGGAGGACAGGCAAAATTAGCTTGGTCAGGAATATAATAAAGGGGAGGCGAAACCACACAAAAGGCACACACATAACAGCATATGTTTAACTATCCTTGTGGGGACCTAAAAATGTACTTTTCATTTAAAATCCTTACCCCAACCCTAACCCTAACCCTAACCCTAAACTAACCCCTAACCGTAATTCTAACCCTAATTGTAATCCTAACCCTAATCTAAAATAGCCTTTGTCCTCATGGGACCTGGGAATTTCCTTGTTTTACATCCTTGTGGGGATTTTTGTTTTTTACAGTACCCACAAGGATAATAATACAAGCCCACCACACACACAAAGATGACACTCCCCATTACATCTCTCTCTCTCTGCAGCCGGCTTCAGTCACGCTCTAGTCCCCCTTCCCATCTGTCCATTTAGAATGGCCTCTCTTCTCTGAACCCACCATCCTCTCACACGCCATGTGTTATGGCATGTGCAATAATCAACGATGGCTCCGGTATTAATTGAGCCGTGGGGATGGTGTGTGAATGTTGTGTGGTTTTGTGTGTGGTGTGTGTGTGTGTGTGTGTGTGTTGTGTGTGTGGTGTGTGTGGTGTGTGTGTGTGTGTGTTGTGTGTGTGTGTGCAATATTATTTCAATAAAGTCCACCTGTGGGCAATCTAAGTGTCACATGATCTGTTACATGATCTCAGTAGATATCACCTGTTCTGAAAGGCCCCAGAGTCTGCAACACCACTAAGCAAGCGCCACCACCAAGCAAGCGCCACCACCAAGCAAGCGGCACCATGAAGACCAAGGAGCTCTCCAAACAGGTCAGGGACAAAGTTGTGGAGAAGTACAGATCAGGTTGGGTTATAAAAAAATATCCAAAACTTTGAACATCCCACGGAGCACCATTAAATCCATTTTTTAAAAATGGAAAGAATATGGCACCACAACAAACCTGCCAAGAGAGGGCCCCCACCAAAACTCATAGAGCTAGGCAAGGAGGGCATTAATCAGAGAGGTATCAAAGAAACCCTGAAGGAGCTGCAAAGCTCACAGCGGAAATTGGAGTATCTGTCCACAGGACCACTTTAAGCTGTACATTCCATAGAGCTGGGCTTTACGGAAGAGTGGCCAGAAAAAAAGCCATTGCTAAAAGAAAAAAATAAGCAAACACGTTTGGTGTTCGCCAAAAGGCATGTGGGAGACTCCCCAAACATATGGAAGAAGGTACTCTGGTCAGATGAGACTACAATTTAGCTTTTTGCCATCAAGGAAAACGCAATGTCTGGCGCAAACCCAACAATTCTCATCACCCCGAGAACACCATCACCATGTTTTTCATCGGCAGGGACTGGGAAACTTGTCAGAATTGAAGGGATGATGGATGGCGCTAAATACAGGGAAATTCTTGAGGGAAACCTGTTTGTCTTCCAGAGATTTGAGACTGGGACGGAGGTTCACCTTCCAGCAGGACAATGACCCAAAGCATACTGCTAACAAGACTCGAGTGGTTTAAGGGAAACATTTAAATGTCTTGGAATGGCCTAGTCAAAGCCCAGACCTCAATCCAATTGAGAATCTGTGTATGATTAAAGCTTGCTGTACACCAGCGGAACCCATCCAACTTGAAGGAGCTGGAGCAGTTTTGCCTTGAAGAATGGGCAAAAATCCAATGGCTAGATGTGCCAAGCTTATAGAGACATACCCCAAGAGACATGCAGCTGTAATAGCTGAAAAAGGTGGCTCTACAAAGTATTGGCTTTGGACGGGTGAATAGTTATGCATGCTCAAGGTTTCCATTTTTTTGTCTTATTTCTTGGTTGTTTCACAATAAAAAACATTTTGCATCTTCAAAGTGGTAGGCATGTTGTGTAAATCAATTGATACACCCCCCCCCCCCCCCCCAAAATCATTTTAATTCCAGGTTGTAAGGCAATAAAATAGGAAATATGCCAAGGGGTGATACTTTCGCAAGCCACTGTAGCTGTGGCTTGGGGGTGGTTTCAAATGCTCTTCTAAATGTCTCTTCAGAAGACATGAAATTGTTAGAAATTACATTCACCAAGGCATATTCCTACCAGCAGTGTGTATACTTTGCTTGTTTGTGCATACTGTATCTGTCTGTAGGTGGTTGTTGACCCATGTGTGCCACTGGATGTGGACAGGAGGCAGCGGACAGCGGGGTGCGTTGTCAAAACTCTGCAGACTGAGAGCCCATACATTCCCTGTGACAGACGGAGGGCAATTAGGCAGCACAGCTCGCTTATCAGGCATGCTGTCACTGTGGGAGGCTAGGCTGGCCATGGGCCTGAGCTCCAGAGTACTGCCACTCTGCCAGCCTGACCCACCCTGCCAACCTCAGCAGGGAGAGCCCGAGCCGGGCAATGCGGTGGAGGAGACCTAGGTCACACCCGGACCCTGGAGGACAGGCAAATTAGCTTGGTCAGGATATAAAAAGGGGAGGGCAAACCTACACAAAGGCACACACATACAGCATATGTTTTACTATCCTTGTGGGGACCTAAAATGTACTTTCATTTAAAATCCTTACCCCAAACCTAACCCTAACTCCTAACCCTAACCTAACCCCTAACCGTAATTCTAACCCTAATTGTAATCCTAACCCTAAATCTAAAATAGCCTTTGTCCTCATGGGGACCTGGGAATTTTCCTTGTTTTACTACCTTGTGGGGATTTTGTTTTTTTTACAGTACCACAAGGAAATAATATACAAGCCCACCACACACACAAAGATGCACACTCCCCCATTACATCTCTCTCTCTGCAGCCGGTCAGTCACGCTCTAGTCCCCTCTCCCATCTGTCCATGTTAGAATGGCCTCTCTTTCTCTGAACCACCATCCTCTCACACCGATGTGTTATGGCAGTTGCAATAATCAAGATGGCTCCGGTATAATTGAGCCGTGGGGTGGTGTGTGAATGTTGTGTTGTGTGTGTGTGTGTGTGTGTGTGGTGTGTGTGTGTGTGTGTGTGTGTGTGTGTGTGTGGTGTGTGTGTGTGTGTGTGTGTGTGTGTGTGTGTGTGTGTGTGTGTGTGTGTGTTGGTGTGTGTGTTGTGTGTGTGTGTGTGTTGGTTGAGTTGTGTGTGTGTGTGTGTGTGTGAATGTATGTGTGTGTGGGTGTGTGTGTGTGTGTGTGGTGTGTGTGTGTGTGTGTGTTGTGTTGTGTGGTGTGTGTGTGTGGTGTGTGTGTGTGTGTGGTGTGTGGTGTGTGTGTGTGTGTGTGTGTGTGTGTGTGTGTGAATGTATTGTGTGTGTGTGTGCGCAAATATGTGTGCAAGTCGGAATGACCAGTGCCATGTGTCTCAACGCCAGTGAGCTAATTTGGCTGTGACAAGAGTCTCTTGATGTACAGACTTGTGTGTTTCTGATGCTGGTTGGCGCCAACAGAGACACAGTTAGTGTCAGTGTGTAGATAGACAGCCTGGGTGGCAGTCTGTTTCTGCCAACCACTGTCGTTTTCATGCCACATGACGACAACAACAAAAGTCAATTGCTAGAGTAAAAACAGAAAAGATATGGTTTGTAAAGCAGAAACAGCCTGTATTCGTAGTGCTGGAGCGAGTTATGCCATACTGTGCCATGCCTTTTCATACCTGACTGCTTGTGATGCTCTTTCAGACATTAGCATGAGTGGAGAGCTGAAGTCCAGCCGTTCCAGGACCGGCAGCAAGAGACCCAGCAGCAATCCATACGGGTGAGTCTCATATCAGTTTATACACTTTCACATCACTTAGACTGCCAACCTGCATGTCACACACACACACACACTCTTCTCTCTGTTATGTGTGCCCTACAGCAACATCTCTGTTGCCGTGGCAAATATCCCACCTCGTGATGGGTTGTGGGTAATGAAATAAGGTTGTTGCTGGGTGTGTTTGCCCCTGCTGAGAAATGCGGATAAACCAGAGAAACGAACGCACGAACGCAACAACAACAACAACACACACACACACACACACACACACACACAACACACACACACACACACACACACACACACCACACACACACACACACAACAACACACACACACACAACACACCACACACACACACACACACACACACATATATATTTTATACTATATAATCATTTATACCATGGCATTGTTGAATACTCGTTTCTGATTGACTTGAAGACATTCTAGAGCGTGCATTATTTCAATATAAGCACAGTAATATTTGAACGAGAATTCAATGGCTTTAGTTCATTCTTATATGTTCTATGTTTGAGTTGCTTTTGAAAGCAAAAGTCGCATTGAAAATTATGGCATTGTTGATTTCGATTTTCACATATAGCAAGCTAGGACTGATGGTTTTGTTGTAGCAGAATTTGGGGTGAGCTGTTGTAATACTCAAGGAACATTTTCTGTTTTGAACTGTGATGTTATGCCTTGCGTAGACTCCTGTTTTGTCGACACCCTAACACAAGGCCATTGTGTTCTGGAACTGTTGCTCTTAGAAAAGAAGTATGATTGTATTATGACCTCCCCTATATAAGGGGCATGAAACCATTTATTCTTTGAGTTGTTCCCTGTGGAATCAGAGATAGATCTCCCATGCAGCTGCTTGATTGAAGATTATTTCTGTTATAACAATCAAATAGTCTCTGCCTTAATA
>NC_036855.1:61555124-61557693 GCF_002910315.2 Salvelinus sp. IW2-2015
CTTCAGCAGGACAATGACCCAAAGCATACTGCTAAAGCAAGACTCGAGTGGTTTAAGGGGAAACATTTAAATGTCTTGGAATGGCCTAGTCAAAGCCCAGACCTCAATCCAATTGAGAATCTGTGGTATGACTTAAAGCTTGCTGTACACCAGCGGAACCCATCCAACTTGAAGGAGCTGGAGCAGTTTTGCCTTGAAGAATGGGCAAAAATCCCAATGGCTAGATGTGCCAAGCTATAAGGACATACCCCAAGAGACATGCAGCTTAATAGCTGAAAAAGGTGGCTCTACAAAGTATTGGCTTTGGACGGGTGAATAGTTATGCATGCTCAAGGTTTCCATTTTTTTGTCTTATTTCTTGGTTGTTTCACAATAAAAAACATTTTGCATCTTCAAAGTGGTAGGCATGTGTGTAAATCAATTGATACACCCCCCCCCCCCCCCCCCCCAAAATCCATTTTAATTCCAGGTTGTAAGGCAATAAAATAGGAAATATCCAAGGGTGATGAATACTTTCGCAAGCCACTGTAGCTGTGGGCTTGGGGGGTGGTTTCAAATGCTCTTCTAAATGTCTCTTCAGAAGACATGAAATTGTTAGAAATTACATTCACCAAGGCATATTCCTACCAGCAGTGTGTATACTTTGCTTGTTTGTGCATACTGTATCTGTCTGTAGGTGGTTGTTGACCCATGTGTGCCACTGGATGTGGACAGGAGGCAGCGGACAGCGGGGTGCGTTGTCAAAACTCTGCAGACTGAGAGCCCATACATTCCCTGTGACAGACGGAGGGCAATTAGGCAGCACAGCTCCGCTTATCAGGCATGCTGTCACTGTGGGAGGCTAGGCTGGCCATGGGCCTGAGCTCCAGAGTACTGCCACTCTGCCAGCCTGACCCACCCTGCCAACCTCAGCAGGGAGAGCCCGAGCCGGGCAATGCGGTGGAGGAGACCTAGGTCACACCCGGACCCTGGAGGACAGGCAAATTAGCTTGGTCAGGATATAAAAAGGGGAGGGCAAACCTACACAAAGGCACACACATACAGCATATGTTTTACTATCCTTGTGGGGACCTAAAATGTACTTTCATTTAAAATCCTTACCCCAAACCTAACCCTAACTCCTAACCCTAAACCTAACCCCTAACCGTAATTCTAACCCTAATTGTAATCCTAACCCTAAATCTAAAATAGCCTTTGTCCTCATGGGGACCTGGGAATTTTCCTTGTTTTACTATCCTTGTGGGGATTTTGTTTTTTTTACAGTACCCACAAGGATAATAATACAAGCCCACCACACACACAAAGATGCACACTCCCCCATTACATCTCTCTCTCTGCAGCCGGCTCAGTCACGCTCTAGTCCCCTCTCCCATCTGTCCATGTTAGAATGGCCTCTCTTCTCTGAACCACCATCCCCTCTCACACGCCATAGAGGGAGAGCTGCTCTGGCATGTGCAATAATCAAGATGGCTCCGGTATAATTGAGCCTGATGTGTGTGTGTGTGTGTGTGTGTGGGTTGTGTGTGTGTGTTGTTGTGTGTGTGTGTGTGGGTTGTGTTGTGTTGTGTGTGTGTGTGTGTTGTTGTGTGTTGTGTGTGTTGTGTGTGTGTGTGTGTGTGTGTGTGTGTGTGTGTGTGTGTGTGTGTGTGTGTGTGTGTGTGTGTGTGTGTGTGTGTGTGTGTGTGTGTGTGAATGTATGTGTGTGTGTGTGCGCAAATATGTGTGCAAGTCGGAATGACCAGTGCCATGTGTCTCAACGCCAGTGAGCTAATTTGCTGTGACAAGAGTCTCTTGATGTACAGACTGTGTGTGTTTCTGATGCTGGTTGGCGCAACAGAGACACAGTTAGTGTCAGTGTGTAGATAGACAGCCTGGGTGCAGTCTGTTTCTGCCAACCACTGTCGTTTTCATGCCACATGACGACAACAACAAAAGTCAATTGCTAGAGTAAAAACAGAAAAGATATGGTTTGTTAAAGCAGAAACAGCCTGATATTCGTAGTGCTGGAGCGAGTTATGCCATACTGTGCCATGCCTTTTCATACCTGACTGCTTGTGATGCTCTTTACAGACATTAGCATGAGTGGAGAGCTGAAGTCCAGCCGTTCCAGGACCGGCAGCAAGAGACCCAGCAGCAATCCATACGGGTGAGTCTCATATCAGTTTATACACTTTCACATCACTTTAGACTGCCAACCTGCATGTCACACACACACACACACTCTTCTCTCTGTTATGTGTGCCACAGCAACATCTCTGTTGCCGTGGCAAATATCCCACCTCGTGATGGTTGTGGGTAATGAAATAAGTTGTTGCTGGGTGTGTTGCCCCTGCTGAGAAATTCGGATAAACCAGAGAAACGAACGCACGAACGCACACACACACACACACACACACACACACACACACACACACACACACACACACACACACCACACACCACACACACACACAACACACACACACCACACACACACACACACACACACACACCACACACACACACACACCACACACACACACACACACACACACACACACACACATATATATTATACTATATAATCATT
>NC_036855.1:61564212-61569554 GCF_002910315.2 Salvelinus sp. IW2-2015
GTGGGAATGTGTGTATGTGTGTGTGTGTGTGTGTGTGTGTGTGTGTGTGTGTGTGTGTGTGTGTGTGTGTGTGTGTGTGTGTGTGTGTGTGTGTGTGTGTGTGTGTGTGTGTGTGTGTGTGTGTGTTTGGTGTGTGTTGGTGTTGTGTGGTGTTGTGTGTGTGTGGTGTGTGTGTATGTGTGTGTGTGTGTGGTGTGTGTGTTGTGGTGTGTGTGTGTGTGTGTGTGGTGTGTGTGTGGGTGTGTGTGTTGTGTGTGTGTGTGTGTGTGTGTGTGTGTGTTGTGTGTGTGTGTGTGTTGTGTGTGTAATGTATGTGTGGTGTGTGTCGCAAATATGTGTGCAAGTCGGAATGACCAGTCCATTGTCATTTATACCATGGCATTGTTGAATACTCGTTTCTGATTGACTTGAAGGACATTCTAGAGCGTGCATTATTTCCATATAAAGCACAGTATATTTGAACGGTAGAATTCAATGGCTTTAGTTCATTCTTATATGTTCTATGTTTGAGTTGCTTTTGAAAGCAAAAGTCGCATTGAAAACATTATTGGCATTGTTGATTTCGATTTTCCTAATAGCAAGCTAGGACTGATGGTTTTGTTGTAGCAGAATTTGGGGTGAGCTGTTGTAACTACTCAAGGAACATTTTCTGTTTTGAACTGTGATGTTATGCCTTGCGTAGACTCCTGTTTTGTCGACACCCTAACACAAGGCCATTGTGTTCTGGAACTGTTGCTCTTAGAAAAGAAGTATGATTGTATTATGACCTCCCACTATATAAGGGGCATGAAACCATTTATTCTTTGAGTTGTTCCCTGTGGAATCAGAGATAGATCTCCCATGCAGCTGCTTGATTGAAGATATTTCTGTTATACAATCAAATAGTCTCTGCCTTAATCTTTGGATACAATTTTCCACAACAGTTTAGTTAGCTAAACTAGCAAGTCTGTTTGCTTGGTTACCAAGGCAACTACGTTAGCTATCTAGTAAACTTGCTACCTACTGCAGTGGAGGGTCTACCTGCAAATGAACACATTTTTAGCAGCAAACGTGTTAAATTACAGCCATGATATAAAAGGGACAATCAACTCAGGGCTCTATGCGTTCTCTGGAAAATAATGCAACTCTGTGGAAGGTCAGTTCCACTCCGCTAACACGTTGTGGACCACATCTTCCACGCCATTCACTATTTTACATAGAACGCCTAGCCCTGAGTTGATTATCCCTTACATACTGTATGTTCTATCTGAGCTGTCTTAGTCAATGTTTGAATCAATCTGTTGATAAAGTGCATGCATGTGATTGGATCTGATTATGGTTGACTGTTAGCCATTGGATACGCAGCCCTGCAGCTACACCAGAGTTATGGTAACTGTGCTGAGATAGCTGGAGGAACATATGTCATATCAGGACAGCAACACTATACATTCATGGTCAAATATATTGCCACSCTTTACAATGGAGTGAAATGGAGCAGAATGTTCTGTTTTCTCTTTTTAAAACTGTGTGGTATGTGACCCTAGAGGTTACTATGGTGATGCCAGTATTCCCTGTCCATCCCGGGGAGCTCCAGGGATCACCCCAAGGATGGAAATCACTCTGGTGTATCGTATGTGGTTATAGCAGGAATGTTCCGCCCACACCCTGCCCTTCAGGTGCCTTTAATCTGCATCACACCTCCCTCTCTGTCTGACCAGCCCTGTCCCCTAACCCCTAACCCTAGGTTCAAGTCCACATCTCAGTTCAACCCTAGCCTCAACCACAACTCTAACCGTAACCCTAGCTTCATGTCCACATCCTGGTACAACCCTAACCCTCAACAAGGCTGTTCCCTCATACCAATGGAACCCCTTTTCTTTCCACGCCCACCACCTCCCACACTACCCCAGTCTCCTCCCCCTGCACCTGTCACCCTCACCTCTCTCCAACAGAGTGGTCTCCACTGATGTAGGACATGTAACACACACCTGGGATAACAGACATAGACAATGCTTTGAACACAGCAAAGGCACACTTCAGTGATGGAATGTAGAAGAGAGTAAGATAACAGAGAGACACCTGACATTCAAGCAGGCAGCATTCCCACCATGACACAGCTCATATATGTAGTCCAGTGTGACTTCAAATAGACATCAAACACCTAGCAGAAATAGACACACCTGGTAGTTCAGATAAGTAGCAATGGACTTCAAACACCTAGCAACACACCTGACCACACACATCACGTCATATTATAGCTTCTCTCTCTCTCTCTCTCTCTCTCTCTCTCTCTCTCTCTCTCTCTCTCTCTCTCTCTCTCTCTCTCTCTCTCTCTCTCTCTCTTCTCTCTCTTCTGGCTCTCTCTCTCATCTGTCTCACTGAGGACGGTGCTCTTGGATGACCCTGACAGTGGATGGGTTTTGTCATCGTTTGTTTCCTCCAGGGCTGTAGGCGGTGACAGGGGCTGTGTGGCTCTGCGTGGCCCAGCTGTGGGATGAGGGATGAGGGCACAGTTTCACACTGTTTGGGGCAGAGATACAGCTGCCATTGCACGTTCGCTCCAGTGCACCGCTACAAAAGCTCACGTTACTGTTTGTCCTGTACACAGAGACTCAGGTGCTATGAAAAGCCAACAGTCTCTCTCTCTCTCTACACACATACGCTTGTACACACACACACACACACACATGCACGCACATGTCACACATGCACACACATTCCCATGGCACACAGAGCTGGAAGTTTGAGGCAGCGCAGGAAGCATGTAAGCAGTAAATTATTGTATGAGCAAACAGCTCTTCTCTCTAATTGTGCTTTTATGGAACAGCAGATGTTTTGTGAGTTTATAAAGGTTGAGGAATGTGGGGAGTCTAATAGGACATCTCTGTAGTTCAGAGCCCTGAATCACTAGGATGAAACAACTGCCCAGGGGAGTGAAGACTAACTACACTCCAAATGCGTCCTTATGTTTTGCATAGAGCCACAAATGTTGCTTATTACCTCTCCCTACTGGAAATTCACATCATGAGCACATTGCATTTGCCATTCTAACATGTTCCATGGCATGTAAAATTACTTGATAATCTGTTTCCAATACATTTGTAATGTATTTAGGAACCAAAAATGCTCCAAACTATAGCTTTTCATGTGTTTGTGAAAGCAAAGACGTGTGGAATCAATTTGTATTACAATCACATTTGTTATTGTGTAATTATTATATATGCTATACGTTTTAACATGGACATTTACAGTAAGAATTCCCTGCCTTTTCATCTGAGCCCATAGGTAGTCACTGCAACTCTAAACCCTCAACACTCATCAGCACTGTTCTGTGGCCATGTAAGCATTCACTTGTAAAAATGAAGGTCCAGCTTGGACCCTGGCATTACACTGGCCATTACTGTCCGCTCCATTTTCCCTCAGTGGAGAGAATGAGAGGAGGCAGGAGAGGAGGGTCTGACTGAACACAGGGCAGTGTGTGCTAGGCATCTGGTCTTGTGTATTTTCACTCTGCTCTCCCTCCATGCGCTCCATTCCTCTAATATGGCATCATCTGTTTTCATTACTGGGGGGGCTGGCGATTGGATGGGGAGTAATAATAGATCAGATCCATCTGTCACAGGCTCAGAAAGGGAAAGGGGGTCAGGGGGTGGGCACAAGGGTGGAATAGGGGCATGAACTATCTGCAGCTGCTGGGGCTGAAGGCCCACTAAAATACTACACCGCCCTATTAGACTGGCTGGTTAGGGCCAGAGCTCTAACCAGCCACCGGGGCACGGGGTGGGAGGATGCCATGGAGGATTAGCGAGTGTGTTATTTGGGGATGAGGGTGGCCTCTCTTGGCAAAAAAAGGGAAGTAGAGGGGGCAGAGGAGGGTAGGGGTGTGGTGGGTATAATATCATATCTAGTGTGGTATTTGGGAGGTGAGGGTGGTCACTCCCGGGATGAGAGAGAATAAAACCTTTAGTGTAATGAGGTGTCACATAGCGCTGGGTCCTGTTACTGTTCAGCCCAGACCGGGCGTCCAGGTTACAGTCTGATTAATAGAGTGGTGACAGGCTCTTATAGAGGCACCCAGGTGTGGAGGCTCCATCTCCCTGCAGGGGCTCTGGCTGCATGGGCAACCCAGCCAAGGGCACACATACTGGGCTACAGCTCATGACATCAGCCCCATTCCCTGGTGGTCCACAAGCCAGGGGTGTAAGGTTTGTCTCTGGGATTTGTTGGCTCACTTCTTCTCTCCCTGTGCTTGTCTAGATAAAGTATGGTCCTGACTGCTAACAGGGTCAGGTCATTAGGTAAATTAGGCCTCTGTGAGGTCAGACAAGTAAACCATAAAAGGTGACCCATACATTATACACTCCACTACTCAAACACTCGTCTTCCTCCTCCTCTGTTCCATAAATGCAGCCTTCCTGCTGTACAGTGTTCCAGATCCTTAGGCTGAGGGTAAAGGTCAGTGCTGTCTACAGTAACAGTCCCAGTCAGTGTTGTGGGCTCCAGAGGTGGTGTGGAGATAAGGTCAGGGTCCAGATAGACATAAGGTCAGGGTCTAGATAGAGATAAGGTCAGGGTATAGATAGAGATAAGGTCAGGGTCTAGATAGAGATAAGGTCAGGGTATAGATAGAGATAAGGTCAGGGTCTAGATAGACATAAGGTCAGGGTCTAGATAGAGATACGGTCAGGGTATAGATAGAGATAAGGTCAGGGTCTAGATAGAGATAAGGTCAGGTCTAGATAGAGATAAGGTCAGGGTATAGATAGAGATAAGGTCAGGGTCTAGATAGAGATAAGGTCAGGGTATAGATAGAGAAAAAGGTCAGGGTATAGATAGAGAAAGGTCGGGTATAGATAGAGATAAGGTCAGGGTCTAGATAGAGATAGGTCAGGGTCTAGTTAGAGATAAGTCAGGGTATAGATAGAGATAAGGTCAGGGTCTAGATAGAGATAAGGTCAGGGTCTAGATAGAGATACGGTCAGGGTCTAGATAGAGATAGGTCAGGGTATAGATAGAGATAAGGTCAGGTTAGATAGGATAAGGTCAGGGTCTAGATAGAGATAAGGTCAGGGTCTAGATAGAGATAAGGTCAGGGTATAGATAGAGATAGTCAGAGTATAGATAGAGATACGGTCAGGGTCTAGATAGAGATAAGTCAGGGTATAGATAGAGATAAGGTCAGGGTCTAGATAGAGATAAGGTCAGGGTATAGATGAGATAAGGTCAGGGTCTAGATAGAGATAAGGTCAGGGTCTAGATAGAGATAAGGTCAGGGTCTAGAATGAGAATAAGGTCAGGGTATAGATAGAGATAAGGTCAGGGTATATGATAGAGATAAGTCAGGGTATAGATAGAGATAAGGT
>NC_036855.1:61574617-61579368 GCF_002910315.2 Salvelinus sp. IW2-2015
ATGGTCAGGGTATAGATAGAGATATGTCAGGGTCTAGATAGAGATAAGGTCAGGGTCTAGATAGAGATAGGTCAGGGTTATAGATAGAGATAAGGTCAGGGTCTAGATAGAGATAAGTCGGGTCTAGATAGAATAAGGTCAGGTTATAGATAAGATAATCAGCGTCTAGATAGATAAGTCAGGGTATAATAGAGATAAGAGTCAGGTATTAGATAGAGAAAAGTCAGGGTATAGATAGAGATAAGGTCAGGGTCTAGATAGAGATATACGGTCAGGTCTAGTTAGATAAGGTCAGGGTATAGATAGGAATAAGGTCAGGGTCTAGATAGAGATAAGGTCAGGGTCTAGATAGAGACGTCAGGGTCTAGATAGAGATAGTCAGGTATAGATAGAGATAAGCTAGGTATAGATAGAGATAAGGTCAGGTCTAGATAGAGATAAGGTCAGGGTCTAGATAGAGATAAGGTCAGGTATAATAGAGATAAGTCAGAGTATAGATAGAATACGGTCAGGGTCTAGATAGAGATAAGGTCAGGGTATAGATAGAGATAGGTCAGTCTAGATAGAGATAAGGTCAGGTATGATAGAGATAAGGTCAGGGTCTAGATAGAGATAATCAGGTCAGATAGAGATAAGGTCAGTAGATAGAGATAAGTCAGATGAAGATAGGTCAGGTATAGATAGAGATAAGGTCAGGGTAAGATAGAGATAAGGTCAGGGTATAGATAGAAAGAAAAGGTCAGTGTCACGTTCGTCATAAGGAATGGACCAAGGCGCAGCGTGCGTAGAGTTCCACATATTATTTTAATAAATAGAAACTCACCAAACAAAACAAACAAAACAAACAAGCACAAACGAAATGTGACGTTCTGGACTACTCACAGGCAGCTACACAAACACAAGATCCCACAAAGCACAAAGAGGAAATGGCTGCCTAAATATGATCCCCAATCAGAGACAACGATAAACAGCTGCTTCTGATTGGGAACCATAACAGACCAACATCGACATATAAACGCCTAGATGACCCACCCTAAATCACACCCCGACCTAACCAACATAGAGAATAAAAGCTCTCTATGGTCAGGGTGTGACAGTCAGGGTCTAGTTAGAGATAAGGTCAGGGTCTAAATAAAGATAAGGTCAGGGCCTAGATAGAGATAAGGTCAGGGTCTAGATAGAGATAAGGTCAGGGTCTAGGTAGAGGTAAGGGCAGGGTCTAGTTCAAATCAAATCAAATGTATTTAAATAGCCCTTCGTACATCAGCTGATATCTCAAAGTGCTGTACAGAAACCCAATCTAAAACCCCAAACAGCAAGCAATGCAGGTGTAGAAGCACGGTGGCTAGGAAAAACTCCCAGAAAGGCCAAAACCTAGGAAGAAACCTAGAGAAGAACCAAGCTATGAGGGGTGGCCAGTCCTCTTCTGGCTGTGCCGGGTGGAGATTATAACAGAACATGGCCAAGATGTTCAAATGTTCATAAATGACCAGCAAGGTCAAATAATAATAATCACAGTAGTTGTCGAGGGTGCAGCAAGTCAGCACCTCAGGAGTAAATGTCAGTTGGCTTTTCATAGCCGATCANATGAAGCTAGGGTTAGGGTTTTGGTTGAGGGTTAAGGTTGTACCGGGATGTGGACATGAAGCTAGGGTTAGGGTTTTGGTTGAGGGTTAAGGTTGCATGAATGACATGAAGCTACGGTTACGGTTAGAGTTGTGGTTGAGGCTAGGGTTGAACTGGGATGTGGACTTGAATCTAGTGTTAGGGGTTAGGCGACCGGGCTGGCCAGACAGAGAGGGTGTGGTAGAGAGCAGAAAGAGGGAGGTGTGATGCAGATTAAAGGCACCCGAAGGGCAGGGTGTGAGCGGAACATTCCTGCTATAACCACAAACGATACACCAGGGTGATTCTCATCCTTGGGGTGATCCCTGGAGCTCCCTGGGATGGACAGGGAATACTGGCATCACCATAGTAACCACACAGTTTTAAAAAGAGAAAACAGGACATTCTGCTCCATTTCACTCCATTGTAAAGGGTGGCAATATATTTGACCATGACTGTATACTATTGCTGTCCTGATATGACATATCAGCTGTCTCAGCACAGTTACCATAACTCTGGTGTAGCTGCAGGGCTGCCTATCCAATGGCTAACAGTTAATCATAATCAGATCTAATCACATGCATGCACTTTATCAACAGATTGATTAAAACATTGACTAAGACAGCCCAGATAGAACATACAGTATGTAAGGGATAATCAACTCAGGGCCTGGTGTTCTATGTAAAATAGTGAATGACGTGGAAGATGTGCTCCACAACGTGTTAGCGGAGTGGAACTGACCTTTCACGGAGTTGCATTGTTTTCCAGAGAACGCATAGAGCCCTGAGTTGATGATCACTTTTATACCATGACTATAATTTAACACATTTGCTCCTAAAAATGTGTTCATTTGCAGGTAGAAATGTGTTCAATCTCCACTGCAGTAGGTAGCAAGTTTACTAGATTGCTACAGTAGTTGCCTTGGTAACCAAACAAACAGACTTGCTAGTTTAGCTAACTAAACTGTTGTGGAAAATTTGATCCAAAGACTAAGGCAGAGAATATTTAATTGTATAATAGAAAAATCATCAATCAAGAAGCTGCATGGGAGATCTATCTCTGATTCCAGGTCCCGTGTGGCTCAGTTGGTAGAGCATGGCGCTTGCAACGCCAGGGTTGTGGGTTCATTCCCCACGGGGGGACCAGGATGAATATGTATGAACTTTCCAATTTGTAAGTRGCTCTGGATAAGAGCGTCTGCTAAATGACTTAAATGTAATGTAAATGTAATTCCACATGGTACTACTTAAATAATAAATGGCTACATGTCCCTTAATAGGAGGTCATAATACAATCATACTGTTACGCAACAGATCTTTTCTAAGAGCAACAGTTCCAGAACACAATGGCCTTGTGTTAGGGTGTCGACATAACAGGAGTCTACGCAAGGCATAACATCACAGTTCAAAACAGAATATGTTCCTTGAGAAGTTACAACAGCTTACCCCAAATTCTGCCACAACAAAACCATCAGTCCTAGCTTGCTATTAGGAAAATCGAAATCAACAATGCCAACAATGTTTTCAAAGTGACTTTTGCTTTCAAACATAGAACATGTAAGAATGAACTAAAGCCATTTAATTCTACCGTGCAAATATACCGTGCCTTATAGGGAAATAATGCACGCTCTAGAATATCCTTCAAGCCAATCAGAAACGAGTAGTTAACAATGCCATGGTATAAATGATTATATAGGATAACAGATATTGCATTGGCAAATATGTGTGTGTGTGTCGAGAGAGAGAAGGAGAGATGAGCGAGAGAAGAGAAGAGAGAGAGAGAGACGAGAGGAGAGAGAGCAGAAGAGAAGCAGAGGAAGACTGAGCGAGAGAGATGAGAGAGAGAGAGAGAGAGAGAGAGAGCGAAGAGAGGAGAGAGAGAGAGAGAGAGAGAAGAGAGGAGAGAGAGAGAGAAGAGAGAGAGAGAGAGAGAGAGAGAGGAGAGAGAGGAGAGAGAGAGAGGAGAGGAGAGAGAGAGAGAGAGAGAAGAGAGAGAGAGGAGAGAGAGAGAGAGAGAGAAGAGAGAGAGAGAGAGAGAGAGAGAGAGAGAGAGAGAGAGAGAGGAGGAGAGAGAGAGAGAGAGAGAGAGAGAGAGAGAGAGAGAGAGAGAGATGAGAGAGGGAGAGAGAGAGAGAGAGAGAGAGAGAGGAGAGAGAGAGAGAGAGAGAGAGAGAGAGAGAGAGAGAGAGAGAGAGACGACGACGACCGACCGACCGACCGACCGACCGACCGACCGACCCCATCCATCCTGCTCTACAGGGAACCAGCCTCAGGAGAGAGGGATGGCAATTCGATTTCCTACTGCCTTCTCCATTGGAACACAAAGCAGGATGCCTCTCAACGCTAAAAAATACAACTACAAAGCTTTCAATGTCTGCAGGGTACAGAACATGATTTGCGTGCCATAATTTGACATTGCTGTTGATGTGTTCTTTTGTTTGGCTGTTTGAGAGACTTTTCGACTTGTAAGCAACCTGACCAGTGGTGAGTGGGTGGTTTGAAGTTACAGTAGACCAACATGGAGCCTACAGGAAACCCATCACTCTCATGAACCTGGTTGCATAAGTTCAAATAACCACCAGTATGTTGCACATTTTCATTCAATTTCACATCTTGTAACTCTCAGTGTCTCATCAGTGTCTCTGCACTACAGAAAACTGCTGTATAGTTTCTTGATCATTTCAAAGTTCTCATTTTGAGTGGGCAAGACTGCTCCCAAGCCACATGGTTCCGTATAGTTAACCTAGAATGTTGAAATGGGGAAGAGAGGAGAAGATTCTTCATGTCTCTGAGATGGGTGAATGAGACAGGCTCTGAGCTGGGGAATGAGACAGGCTCTGAGCTGGGGGAATGAGACAGACTCTGAGCTGGGGGAATGAGACAGGACTCTGAGCTGGGGGAATGAGCACAGGCTCTGAGCTGGGGGAATGAGACAGGCTCTGAGCTGGGGGAATGAACAGCTCTGAGCTGGGGGAATGAGACAGGCTCTGAGATGGTGACAATGAGACAAGCTCTGAGCTGGGGGAATGAGACAGGCCTCTGAGACTGGGGGAATGAGACAGGCTCTACGATGGCTGGGGGAATGGAGACAGGCTCTTGAGCTGGGGTGAATGAGACAGGCGTCTTGAGCTGGGGGAATGAGACAGA
>NC_036855.1:61579393-61590197 GCF_002910315.2 Salvelinus sp. IW2-2015
GTGGGTTGGTGTGTGTGTGGTGTGTGGTGTGTGATGTGTGTGTGTGTGTGTGTGTGGTGTGTGTGTGTGTGGTGTGTGCTGTGGTGCTGTGTGTGTGTGTGTGTTTGTGTTTTCTCTGGTTTATGTCCCCATTTTTCAACAAGGGGCAAACACATCAGCAGCAACCTTATTTCTTTTACCCACAACCAATCCCGCTGGATATTTTACCACACGCAACAAGGGGGTGCTGCTGTAGGGCACAGCTAACAGAGAGAAGAATGTGTGTGTGTGACACGCAGGTTGGGCAGTCTAAGTGATGTGAAAGTGTATAAACTGATATTGAGACTCCACCCGTATGGATTGCTGCTGGGTCTTTTGCTGCCAGGTCCTGGACGGCTGGACTTCAGCTCTCCACTCATGCTTAATGTCTGATAAAGAGCATCACAACCAGTCAGGTATGAAAAGGCATGGCACAGTATGGCATAACTCGATCCAGCACTACGAATATCAGGCTGTTTCTGCTTTAACGAACCATATCTTTTCTGTTTTACTCTAGCAATTGACTTGTGTGTTGTCTTCATGTGGCATGAAAATGACAGTGGTGCAGGGAAAACAGACTGGCACCCATGCTGTCTATCTACACACTGACACTAACTGGTGTCTCTGTTGGCGCCAACTTAGCATCAGGAAACAAACATTTCTGTACATCAGAGGACTCTTGTCACAGCCACATTAGCTCCACTGGCGTTGAGACACCATGGCACTGGTCATTCCGACTTGCACACATATTTGCGCACGCACACACACACACACACACACACACACACACACACACACACACACACACACACACACACACACCATACACACACACACACACACACACACACACACAACACACACACACACACACACACACACACCACACACACACACAAACAATACACACACACACAAACACACCATCCCCATCGGCCTCAATATACAGGAGCCATCGATTATGGCACATGCCGAGCAGCTCTCCCTCATGCCGTGAGAGGGGATGGTAGGTTCAGAGAAGAGGGAAGGAAGAGAGCCATTCTAATTGATGGACAGATGGGAGAGGGGACTAAAGCGTGACTGAGCCGGCTGCAGAGAGAGAGATGTGATGGGGAGTTGTCATCTCTGGTGTGTGGTGGCTTGTATTATTACCTTGTGGGTACTGAAGAAAACCCCAAAAAGTACCCACAAGGATGTAAATACAAGGAAAATTCCCAGGTCCCCATTGAGGACAAAGGTATTGTTAGATTAGGGTTAGGATTACAATTAGGGTTTACAATTTATGGTTTGGGTTAGGTTGAATGGTTAGTGAATTTGGGTTAGGTTTGGTAAGGGTTAGGGTTAGGGTTTAAATGAAAATACATTTTAGGTCCCACAAGGATAGTGAAACATATGTGTGTGTGTGTGTGTGTGTGTGTGTGTGTGTGTGTGTGTGTGTGTGTGTGTGTGTGTGTGTGTGTGTGTGTGTGTGTGGTGTGTGTGTGTGTGTGTGTGTGTGTGTGTGTGGTGTGTGTGTGTGTTGTGTGTGGTAGGTTTGCCCTCCCCTTTGTATATCCTGACAAGCCTATTTGCCTGTCCTCCAGGGTCTGGGTGTGACCTAGGTCTCCTCCACTCATGGCCTGGCTCAGGCTCTCCCTGGTGGGGTTGGCAGGGTGGGTCAGGCTGGCAGAGTGGCAGTAACTCTGGAGCTCAGGCCCAGGGCCGGCCTAGCCTCCCACAGTGACAGCATGTCTGATAAACGGAGCTGTGTTGCCTAATTCCTCCGTCTGTCACAGGGAAATGTATGGGCTCTCAGTCTGCAGAGTTTTGACAACGCACCCCGCTGTCCACTGCCTCCTGTCCACATCCGTGGCACACATGGGTCAACAATCACCATACAGACAGATACAGTATGCACAAACAAGTAAAGTATCACACTGCTGGTAGAATATGCCTCGGTGAACGACATTTCTAACTATTTCATAGTCTTCTGAAGAGACATTTAAAGAGCATTTGAAACCCCCCAGCCCACAGCTACACCTATCAAAACGAAGTCAGAATAAGCCATTAGTAGCATTGAGATGCATCACTATAATTAACCCCACAGGCTTCAGAATTGACTACAACAACGTTGGGGAATACTGCCTCATTTTTATGTTTACTGAGCTATCGATTACATGATAAAGCCTTTAAGAGAGAGAGAGAGAGAGAGAGAGGAGAGAGAGAAGAGAAGAGAGAGAGAGAGAGAGAGAGGAGAGAGAGAGAGAGAGAGAGAGAGAGAGAGAGAGAGAGAGAGAGAGAGAGAGAGAGAGAGAGAGAGAGAGAGAGAGAGAGAGAGAGAGAGAGAGAGAGAGAGAGAGAGAGAGGAGAGAGAGAGAGAGAGAGAGAGAGAGAGAGAGAGAGAGAGAGAGAGAGAGAGAGAGAGAGAGAGAGAGAGAGAGAGAGAGAGAGAAGAGAGAGAGAGAGAGAGAGAGAGAAGAGAGAGAGAGAGAGAGAGAGAGAAGAGAGAGAGAGAGAGAGAGAGAGAGAGAGAGAGAGAGAGAGAGAGAGAGAGGAGAGAGAGAGAAGAGAGAGCGACGACCGACCGACCGACGGACGACCGACCGACCGACCGACCCCATCCATCCTGCTCTACAGGGAACCAGCCTCAGGAGAGAGGGATGGCAATTCGATTTCCCTACTGCCTTCTCCATTGGAACACAAAGCAGGATGCCTCTCAACGCAAAAAATACAACTACAAAGCTTTCAATGTCTGCAGGGTACAGAACATGATTTGCGTGCAATATTTTGACTTTGCTGTTGATGTGTTCTTTTGTTTGGCTGTTTGAGAGACTTTTCGACTTGTAAGCAACCTGACCAGTGGTGAGTGGGTGGTTTGAAGTACAGTAGACCAACATGGAGCCTACAGGACAGGCTCTGAGCTGGGGGAATGAGACAGGCTCTGAGCTGGGGGAATGAGACAGGCTCTGAGCTGGGGGAATGAGACAGGCTCTAAAATGGGTGAATGAGGCAGGCTCTGAGCTGGGGGAATGAGACAGGCTCTGAGCTGGGGGAATGAGACAGGCTCTGAACTGGGTGAATACACGCATAACTGTAAGTCGCTTTGGATAAAAGTGTCTGCTAAAATGGCATATATTATTATATTTCCAGCTCCTGAACCATTAACAGATTGCCAAACCATATTCCCCACCCCTGAGCAATCTACAGACAACCAAACCATCTTACCACTCCCCAGCCATCTCAAAAATACCAAAAAGGCTGTGCTTACACAGACAGCCCAATTCTGATATTTTTGGGGATTGGTCTTTTGACCAATCACATCAGATCTTCTCATATCAGATCTTTTTCAGAGCTGATCTGATTAGTCCAGGGAGCAATTAGGGGGGGGATCTGAATTGAGATACCTGTGTAAATGCAGCAAACGTCTTCCCCACTCCTGAGCCATATACAGCAGACCACACTGCATGCGCCTCCCTCCGAGCGAGACCAACTGTCACTCATCAGGAGCTGCCAATCAGTGGGAGCACTCGGTAAATTGTCGGTA
Source organism: Salvelinus sp. IW2-2015 (assembly GCF_002910315.2). NCBI lineage: Eukaryota > Metazoa > Chordata > Actinopteri > Salmoniformes > Salmonidae > Salvelinus > Salvelinus sp. IW2-2015. The sequence goes on from NC_036855.1 coordinate 61,582,935, forward strand.
AATTGCATCAACAAATGATGAATTCCTGCCAGTTCACGCTGGGTTAAAAAAAAGTGTTACAGTTGTCCACAAAAAAAGGACACTGCCGACTGAAGTGGAAAAGGATTCAAATTGCTCATTGAACAAAGGAATGTTTGGGGGAGTGTTGTGCTAATAATCGCCATCTACACGGGAGGTGTGAATTGCAGACAATTACCACGTGCCATGTGCTCAGATAGAAGCCATAGCTATTAGCCCAAACAAAACCATGTTTTAAAGTGGCACTCCAGTCAGCTTTTCACCTCATTTATCACCTGATTTACAAACAGTAGCGGTGCCTGGGTAAAATAACTAGGGAAGCCACGCCCCCCCATAACCTGTTAATTCTTGCGACCGTGATATATAGGCCTAAAGGCCGAGACAATAAGAAGACACAGTGTCAGAATAAATTCAACCACACCTTTTTTTTTTCTTCACAAAACCGGATAGCAACCTCTGTCCAGTGAAGTCCACAAACATATTGCATGTACAGTAACAGACAGTTACATGACCTGTAGCATGGTCAAGCAAGTTAATGTTTCCCACATTTTCGGACCACTAAACAACTATTGATTTAGAACCACAGAGAGTTATTGCAAGTCGCAAGGAAAACAGGAGCTGCCTCCACTGCACCATTTCAACTTCAACATTTCAACATCATCAAATCACCCACAGTATGCTTAGTCTAATACAGTGACAACAAAAAGATACCAAAAATATTTTTGTCCAATCAACATAAGCTAAATATGATGTGGCTGTCCATGGTTCTGATTTCTGTGCATGTGTGTTTGTGTGCGTGAGCGTTCGTGCAAATAGAGAAACATGTTGACCCACCCTACTTGTAGAGAAACGCCAATGCCATCCTCCTCTCTTTCATGTTGAAGAAACGATCTATGACTCTGTCATACAGTACTGTACATGCTTTTATTTTTTGTTGTCCTAGGCTACCTGGCTAAAATGCTTGCTCACTAGCCTAACTTCCTTTCATGTGCAACGTTAGCTAGTTAACATTAACGTTCTACAACTAGCTACATGTTGAACTTCCATTCTCTCAGGCCAGGGGCACAACAATGTATGAATTAATGGTTGGATCAGAATCACCGTTATAATCATTGGCCAGTATGGAGAATTAATTAAAACCACAAGTCCAAATCCCTATCTCCATCCATGGKTAATTTAGGAAAGAGACAATTTAAGCTAGCTGGATAGCTAGCCACTGGAAGATAAAAAAACACAAACATTTTCTGTCAATTACTTTCAATGGGATTTGATAGAAGGGATGCCAAATCCAAGCTGGCTTCCCTTGACATTTTTTTTTTGGTGTGCCAGGACCATTCATAGTTGATCTCGCTCAGTATAGCTCAATGCGGTTTGGCAAATTTTGTATACAATTTTTGTCAAGGGAGGCCAGATGCTCACTGGCTTCCCTTGCCTTCAATGCTACGGGAAGCAACAATGTCATACTTGTTTGGACCAGACAGCATCAGATAGATGGCCTACACGTATAGAGACATAGGCGCGCTTTCTCCTGTGATATACATTCAGCCTCTTGCAAATTGAAGGAAAATTATGAAAGACAGAGAGACGAAAGATACATTATTTTATGTTTTTTTCTTGATACATTTTTTGGGGAAGCCTGGTTTCCCTTGGCATACATTAATACGCACCACTGTTTACAAACAAAAGGCACATCTCAATAGGTGGTCCAGGTAAGTCATGCCATTGCAGTGGTGGGGTGGGGCTTTCCTCTTTTGTTCTCTACTGCTCCTCTATTGTTCCTCAAGCAAGGGGGAGGCCGATGACATCACGGGTTCCCATGAGAACAACTCATTGAATGGAATGCCCTACTCCTTGAAGTTTACAGTTATGTCTAAAAAGCACAATTTTATTTAAAACATAATGTTTTACCTTTTAGTGTCTGCACTTTACTGTATTTATACTAGGGATATCACTTTTCAACAGTAAACGTTCCTACATTTCTGGAGGATGTCTTTAAAATGTATGTGCATCCAGTTGTACTTATGTGGGTGAGTCAACTTATTTGAATGACATTATTTCCCTTTCCTGCAGTCAAATGACGAAATCGCCCTCTAGCGGCTTCATGGGTGGATACATTATTCATATTTTTCATAAATCCATAAATCCATAATTAATAAACATTAATTAACATTAATTTTTTTTAAAGCCAAAAATCTGGTGTTTCTATATCAAAAAGTTTTGTTATATTTCAGTCTTCTGTGATGCATATAAAGTCTAATATTGGGATGCATCTCAAAATGTAATACACTTCAACTGTATATATGACATGGTACAGGTGTTACGTTCCTTGAAATGAGCGGACCAAGGTGCAGCGTGGTAAGCGTACATCTTTCGTAACGCCTGCAGAACGTAACGTTCTGCAGGCTACACAGCAACTATACAAACTCAAGATCCCACAATCTAAAGTGGGAAAAAGGGCTGCCTAAGTATGATCCCCAATCAGAGACAACGATACACAGCTGCCTCTGATTGGGAACCATACTAGGCCAACAAAGAAATAGAAACATAGATTTGCCCACCCAAGTCACACCCTGACCTAACCAAATAGAGAATAAAAAAGGCTCTCTAAGGTCAGGGCGTGACAACAGGTGTGTTATTTTGTTTAAGACCATAACCATCTGTGTGAGGTGTATACTTTTGTTTCAAAGTAGATTTGCCAAGAAACACTGTGAGCCTGATTTAGCCCACTGCAGTTTAACAAAGTGTGCTCCATTTAAATTAGAATTTTTTTTTTTACATAAAACTTTATTACATAAAACAAAATATTTTATAATTTTAAGACTACAGGAAATAGATTGACTGATATGTGAAACAACTGCAGTCATGGCTGCTTTGGTTGTCAACAGTCAACAGACTGTAGAAAAACCGGGTCTCTTAAAATACGTCCTCCAGTGATTTATTTTACTCTTCCTGTTGCAGATAAAAGTTGCCCCTGATCGCCTTCTCACTTCCGTCTCTGCATTTAGCTATTCAGATATTCTGTATCTTTATTGATTTTGTAAGAACAGACATTGCAATGTTTTCAGCTGATGGCAACCTACAATGGTGTTATGCAAAGTGTGCTTGTCAAACATGATGTGAGTATTTTTGCCTTCCATAACCAATGCTACGATGAGAACATGTACTATATATAAATGGCTTGTAACAGAGTCAAATGCAATATGACAATAAAACTCAATTGGTTTCAATGAACAACAATAATGACAGGGAGAGATGAAAGGAAATTAAAGCAATACAATGCAATTAGCTTTCCCACTGTGATCTCAATCCAAACACATTCCAGGATGCCTCTCAACACTAAAAACATCTAAAAAACACTACACAAAGCTTTTAATGTCTGCTGGGGATAGAACAGGACTAGAGTGACAAGAGTGACAATTTTTGACACTTATGTGTTCTGTTGTTGTTGTCTAAATGGCAGGCTTCCAGAGGTGGCATTAGCACAATGGGGGTGGAAGAGCATTTTGTGTTGAGGGGTCTGTGAACAGAGGACCCACCTGCACAGAGGACATACACAGATTGAGAGTCTATTAAGGAAAAACCAGGGAGGATGCTAACAGACTCAAAGGGACTCAAAGTGGTCACATACACATACATGGATGAGGCTATAGGACAGTCACCACAGTGCAGCCAGTGCACACACGAGTTGGCCCGGCACCCTGAGCAGATTAGTCAACCCAGAGTCAGGATGGGGATGGACACACAAACACGTGTAGGGTTGCAAAATTACGGTAACTTTCCCAAAACTCCGTGGTTTTCCAGAAATTCCAGTTGAAAGATTCCTGAAATCAGGAGAGAATAAGCAGAAATTCCAGAAACCTACAACCAGTATTTCTAAAAAACCTGGGAATCTGGGCAAAGTTCCTAGGATTTTTCAAGCCTACACAGATGGTACTTTAAAACATGAACACAGGTCTACAGTAAAAAACAAACAGTCATCGACAAGATGTTCTACGCATATTTTTCTATTTAATTCCTTATGGAATTTCTGATTAGAGTACAACAGCAGGGGTAGGAATTAACTATTGTAACAAGCATTAACTACACTTTTTCAGTCCCACTATTAATGTAACATGGAAAACACACAAATTCCAATTCACTTCCTAATCTGACAAAATTAACACTGCATTGACCTCGATTCTGATTATCCCTTGTTCATGTGTTTATCTCCACAATCTCTGTGTTGAAGTCTGTGAACATGATGACAAAGAGGTTAGAAAGGGTGGAGGACTCGGTATAGAATCTCATCAACCACAAAACCAGTAAACTGAAACAGAGATGCGTCATCAAACAAGCGGCTGCAGCCAGTGACTGTCTGTCAGTGTGACCAAATTGTAGCAGAGGTCACAAAACCAAGGTCACATGAAATGAGTTGTAATCATAACCACAGGATTATAAATCCATAATCCCTACTGCCGTGTACTGACTGACTGTTGGCTCCTGCCTCTCCAACCGACCTCTACTCTGCCTCACCACCAGCTATGGTAAATGCTCATATCTAAAGCCAGCTTAATCACATTACCTGGAAGAGAGGAGGATATGCATAAGCAAAAACATCCTACTTGGAATTAGGCTTTGTTTTTTATTAGTATTTTACTCAGGCAAATACTGTGACCTCTTAAACCTGGAGTCAAGCCCCCGATGTGGAAAAGATGATGTAACAAGAGCAATGAGCTGTGGAGTGGAGTGGAGTGACATTTTGGCAGTTTTGTGCGCTCCAGGAACAGATGAATTGTGGGGGATCCTGCACAGCGTGGAGCCCTGTGTGTTTTTGGCAAGTGGCACCGCCTATCAGACACACACGAGGCTGGCAGTCTGCAGTGGCAGAATGGGTAGTTTGTCAAACGGGACTGTTAAAGCACAGCCCACCTGCCTGTTCATATCGTGCTGACAAACAATTCAACGTCTCTACCATCGTGCTGTTCTCAGATCTGACTTCCTGGATCCATCCCATCTGCTTTCTCTGACAGCAGTCCTGGTCTATTTGATCTCAGATCAGAGTCTGCTGACAGGTTTCTTACTGACGATATCACAAGCTGAGCAATCACCAACATCACTGTCATAACAATAGGCCTAACAAAGCAGCATGACGGGGAGTGGGCGTGAGAGGGAGAGAGAGGATGGAGAAAAAGACGGGGGAGAGACAGTTGAAAGAGAGAGAAAGGGGTGTAGAGGGAGAGAGAGAGAGAGAGTATAGGTTAGAAAGACAGTAGGGTACATCACAGCGATCCTGACAGTTGAAAGGAGAGAAGGGGAGAGAGAAGAGAGAGAGAGAGAGAGAGAGAGAGAGAGAGAGAGAGAGAGAGGAGAGAGAGAGAGAGAAGAGAGAGAGAGAGAGAGAGAGAGAGAGAGAGAGGAGAGAGTGTATAGGTTAGAAAGACAGTAGAGGAGGTATATCACAGCGATCCTGACAGTTGCATTATTGCCTTACAAAACATCACATTAAAAAAACACATGATTTTCAGACACGTGTGAACAAATCACATGAGTTGTTCAATTTTTGAAATTTTCATGGTTTTCGGACATGAGTAACACATTGACGGCCACATTTTCAGGTTAGCCTACTGTAACATAAATGTCTTCTTATGTCATCATAGAAAGTGTGCATGTTCAAGATAGCATGCAAAGGTCCCAGGTCTGTTGAGATCTTCACAATTTCTATAATAATCTGTGCAGAGTCTTGAACAGCATTGATCACTTGCGCTAGGCCTATGTATTTTAATGTAATCTCAACTACAATCCAGGGCATTTGGTTGTGCTGTTAGATGAAGCACAGTGATGACACATTAAGTTGTTGTATAAATACAAAATATCTGCCATCGTATTCCCATTTGAACTTTGTTGTGCTTTTAAATGGTTGAAAGCACAGTGATAACACATTTAGATGACAACTAAACCAGGAATATGACATTCTTTTACATTGGAATTTGGTTGAGCCTTTAGATGGTTGAAAGCATAGTAATAAAACATATGGATCAACAAACTTCAGCCTGTCTTTTTAGTGGGTAAATAAAGGTTGAAATTTCATTGATCAACGTCTCAACCAAATATTACCATCATTTCCACGTTGAAATGACGTGGTGTGCACAGTGGGACGTACCACAGCCTCTATTCTATTGTCTCTCCTCTTTAATCATTTATGTTAATTGAGATTCAATAAATAACACTTCCATTTTCCATAGAATAGCCCCAGCTAGTCCCTAGTGTTGAACGCAGCTCAATCAGTCAGTCAATCAGTCAGTCAGTCAGTTCAATTAATCATGTCAGTCAATCAGATCAGTTAGTCTATGTCAGTAGCTCATATAGAGACAGGGAGCCGTCATCGCACACACACACACACACACACACACACACACACACACACACACACACACAACACACAATCAACACACACACACACACACACCACACACACACTACACACTACACACACACAGTACCACACACACACAACACACACAACCAAAACGACACCAAGAGCGACCACTGAACACAGGAGGTCAACACACACTTTGGATCTACAACATACCACCACCAACACTAAGGCTAGTATACACAACTTAGGACTCCAGTGGATCAGATTTCAGCCAGCTGTCAGTCCATATACAACAAAAGAGCGGAACCACTGTGCGAAACCAAAACGTGGTCTCCAGAATTTGTGGCTGATAAACAAGCAGTGGCATGTCTGTGCCAACTCGATTACTCCTCTTCTGCAGCGCATTCTTAGACATTATTTCAATGTTCTCGAATCGTTCATTATGCATCATATTTATTTGCTTATGTCCATCCACTTGTATTTAACTGGTTTATACTGTTCATGCCTTTTTAAAAGTGCTACAAAGGAACAAACACCAACCTCTGGAGCTTTTATGACAGAGATATTAAGTCTGGTGTAGGTCTCTCCTCTCGGTGATGGCAGATATTTTGTATTATAACAACAAACTTAATTGTGTCATCCACGTGGTGCTTCATCTAAAACAGCACAACCAAATGCCCTGGATTGTAGTTGAATTACATTAAAAAGTACATAGGCCTAGTGGTCGAGAAGGGGTAGAGAAATGTGCAATTGCTGGAGGGTCATTGCAAAGACTCTGCACAGATTATTATAGAAATTGTGAGATCTCAACAGACCTGCGGACCTGGTTGTGGGACCTGTCGGGGGAAATGGTCGCTCTGTGATCTGAACAATGCAGCGACTTTCTTATG
>NC_036855.1:61591912-61599521 GCF_002910315.2 Salvelinus sp. IW2-2015
GTCACTTCCTGTTAAAGGGGCATTCCACAGTTGCTACATACATTTTTGGACTTATAAATTAATGATATGTACCCATTGATTCTTGAAGAATATAGAGTATACAGTGCCTTCAGAAAGGATTCACATTCCTTGACTTTTTCCACATCTTGTTGTGTTACAGCCTGAATTTAAAATGGATTCAATTGAGATTTTTTTTGTCACTGGCTTTCACACAATACCCCATAATGTCAGTGGAATTATGTTTAAAAATGTGCTTTAATTTAAAGCTGAACTGTCTTGAGTCAATAAGTTTTCAACCCCGTTGTTATAGCCAGTTGTGGAAAAATACTTAAGTAAAAGTCAAGATACCTTAATCGAAAGTGACTCAAGTAAAAGTGAAAGTTATCCAGTTGTCACGTTCTGACCTTTATTTCCATTGTTTTTGTCTTTATTTAGTTGGTCAGGGCGTGAGTTGGGGTGGGCAGTCTATGTTTGTTTATCTATGTTTTTCTATTTCTGTGTTTGGCCTGATATGGTTCTCAATCAGAGGCAGGTGTTTGTCATTGTCTCTGATTGGGAACCATATTTAGGTAGCCTGTTTTGTGTTGGGTTTTGTGGGTGGTTGTTTTCTGTCTTTGTGTGTCTGCACCAGACAGTACTGTTTCGGTTTTTCACATTTGTTGTTTTTGTATTTTGAGTGTTCACCTTCATTAAACAAGATGAACAATTACCACGCTGCACCTTGGTCCTCTTCTTCTCCTCCAGACGACAACCGTTACACCAGTAAAATACTACTTGAGTAAAAGTCTAAAAGTATTTTGTTTTAAATATACCTAAGTATCAGAAGTAAATGGAATTGCTCAAATTTAATAAAGTATCAAATTTCAAATTCCTTATATTAAGCAAAACAGATGGCATGATTTTTAAAATTAATTTGTATTTACGGATAGCCAGGGGCACGCTCTAACACTCAGACATCATTTACAAACAAAGTATTTTTTTATTTAGTGAGTCCGTCAGATCAGAGGCAGTAGAGATGGCCAGGGATGTACTCTTGATAAGTATGTGAATTGGACCATCCTGTCCTGCTAAGCATTCAAATTGTAACTAGTACTTTTGGGTGTCAGGGAAATGTATGGAGTAAAAGTACATTATTTTCTTTAGGAATGTAGTAAAGTAAAAGTTGTCAAAAATATTAATAGTAAAGAAAAGTACAGACAGATACCACCCAAAAACTGCTTAATTAGTAAATGCAACACGACACATGACTGAGTACAACTCTTCATATTTTCAAGCAAGGTGGTGGTTGCATCCTGATATGGGTATGCTTGTCATCAGCAATGATTAAGGAGTTTTGTGGGGGGATGAAAAGAAACGGAATAGAGCTAAGCACAAGCAGAATCATAGATGAAAAACTGTCTCAGTCTGCTTTCCAACAGACACTGAGAGACAAATTCACCTTTCAGCAGGAAAATAACCTTAAACACAAGGTCAAATATACGCAGGAGTTGCTTACCAAGACGACATTGAATGTTCCTGAGTGGCGTAGTTACAGTCTTGACTTAAATCGGTTTGAAAATATCTGACAAGACTTGAAAATGGCTGTCGAGCAAAGATCAACACCCAACTTGACAGATCTTGAAGAATTTAAAAAAGAAGAATGTGCAAAAATGGTACAATCCAGGTGTGCAAAGCTCTTAGAGACTTACCCAGAAAAACTCACAGCTGTAATCACTGCCGAATTTGATTCTGACATGGATCGGCTCAGGGGTGTGAATACTTATGTAAGTTAGATATTTCTATATTTCATTTTCAATACATTTGCAAATATTTCTAAAAACGTGTTTTCACTTTGTCATTATGGGCATCGGGTATTATATGGCAGATCTTTAAAAAAATATTGAATCAATTTTGAATTCAGGCTGTTACACAACAAAATGTGGAATAAGTCATAAATCAAGGGGTATGAATACTTTTTGAAGGCACTGTAAGTTCCTCATGCTTAGTTCAGCTATCGTACCCCATTTGAACCCAAAATATAAGCTTGATATACTCCAATGTTTGTAAACAAAGTAAATGTAAACAACCACTGTATAGCCTAAAAATGATATATGTTGATATCATGGATGGTCAGTCCTTGCACCCAACAGTGTATTCTATGGATTTGAGAGTGGTTGCATTTCTCCAGCCCCATCCCTCAGCTTTTACTGAAATTGTGCGGGGAGAACACTTTATTAATGTTTCAATTAAGGACTGCCACTTTAAACACCTTTAATAGACTCATTAATACTATAGTGAGTGAGTTACGTTTGTGCCGTTAATATCAAGCAAAACTTCTGAAGTCGACAACAAAATTCTTAGTAATGCAAACACAAACAATGATATTGAGAGCAAAACAAAAATATTACAAGGAAATAATACAATTAATTGTAAATGGATGCCACAAAAACGTTTGTAGTGAAACATTTGTTATGATAACGCAATTCAAAAAAACGGCTCCCTTTTTCTTGACAATTTTCCCTATCTTTGGTTATGTTGCCCTGGCCTTCGCTTTTGCTGACTTTTTTCAGTTGCTGACTTTTTTCAATTTTTAAGTTTTGGCACATTGATTCCAGCAACATAGCACCCTGCATCCAACTGCTGGATTGCTTCTGAAGCTATGCAGTTGGTCCTGGTTGGTCCCTGGATGGGAGACTGGAAGTGGTGTAAAAATGAACATGTCACACAYTTGATGTTCATGTTAATGTTAATGTTAATTTTCATGTTAATTTTCATGTTTTTTTTCATCATGATTTTTTTTCTACAAACGTGACTTTTATTTTCACACGTTTATTTTCAGCTTCATCTGGACTGACCCTGCTTACCTTCAGAAGCAAACCAGCAGTGAGATGTAGGGTGCTATGGTGCTGGAATGAATATGCCAAAACTTAAAAATGGAAGAAAACCTCATTAAACATAAATTATTAGAAGAGGAGAGAATAGAATATGTGGTATCCCCACTGGGCACACCACGTCATTTCAACGTCAACATTTGGGTAATATTTGGTTGAGACCTTTATTCACCTTTATTCACCCACTCAAAAAGACAGAAGTTTGTTGTATTCCCCATGTGTTATCACTATGCTTTCAACCATCTAAAACACAGGCAGGCAACACTGGTCCTGGAGTTCTGCAGGCACATATTTTTGATTTAACCGACCTGGACGACAAGGTGTGTTGAATTTGGTCAATCACTGAACTGATCAATTAGCTCAGTTGGTCTGGTGTGGTGACTAGTTGGAACAGAATCCTGCAGTACCTGCGGCACTCAAGGAACAGGGTTGCCTACCCCTGATCTAAAAGCACAACTAAATTCCAAAGGAAAAACAGATTTTTTGTTTACTTGTTACCAAAATGTGTTATCACTGCGCTTTCAACCATTTAAAAGCACAACAAAGTTCAAATGGGAATACAATGTCAGATGTTTTGTATTTATACAACAACTTAATGTGTCATCACTGTGCTTCATCTAACAGCACAACCAAAGGCCCTGGATTGTAGTTGAGATTACATTAAAAGTACATAGGCCTAGCGCAATTGATCAATGCTGTTCAAGACTCTGCGCAGATTATTATAGAAGTTTTGAAGATCTCAACAGACCTGCGACCTTTGCATGCTATCTTGAACATGCACACTTTCTATGATGACATAAGAATACATTTATAGTTACAGTAACTTTAAAATGAGACCATGGATGTGTTACTCATTTTAAGGTTGAATAACTACTGTTGAATTAGTTTGTAAGATGCCTTAACTTTAGACTATTTACTGTATTACACAAGTCATATTGAATTGTGTTTGGATGACAAAGCAACCAAACATCAACATTTGAATGATATCTAATGCTTGGATAGTTTATTCTGAGCCACTGGCTTAATCATATTCTGTAACTTTTATCTTTGGTTTAGTTGGAGATGTGAATCCAACATAGGCCTATTTGTTAACTTGTTGATATGTTAATAGGCTACTTAGAGTATTTCAAAGTGTAATTGAACTGCTTTTGGTTATCAATGCAAACAAATAAACATTTGAAGGAGATTTGTATTTTGTACCACTGACTTAGTCTGGCTTTAATTCCAGTTTGTCTACTAATTAATCATTTATATGTTGGATTCATGTTTCCATCTCAACCAATAATCAAAGTTAAAGAATATGACWAAATTAATTTAAATTGCATTTAAAGTTTGATTTGATTTAATTTAGTCCTATTCTTTAATTTTGGGTTGAGATGGGGATGTGAATCAAACATATCAATTAATACATTTGTAGACAAACTGGAATTAAAGCTAAGTCAGTGGCACAGATGGAACTATCCAAGCAGAAGATCTCCTTCAAATGTTGATATTTGGTTGCACTGACAACCAAACACAATTCAATATCCAGTTTGTCTACAGATTAATAATTTATATGTCGGATTCATGTCTCCATCTCAACCAAAAAGTTAAAGAATAGGACTAAATCTAATCATTTACATTTACATTTACAATCAAACTTTAAAGGCACTTTAAATAAAGCTTGATTTGATTTAGTCATATTCTTTGTCTTAGTATACTAAGCACACGAGAGAAGAGCATCTGGATCGAGTTCTATTCCGGATCTCTCTCTATCTTTCTCGCTCTCTGAGGACTCTTCCTCCCTCTCTCATTCTCTCACGCTGTCTCTCTCTATCTTTCTCGCTCTCTGAGACTTTCCCTCCCTCTTCATTCTCTCACGCTGTCTCTCTCTATCTTTCTCGCTCTCTGAGGACTCTTCCTCCTCTCTCATTCTCTCACGCTGTCTCCTCTATCTTTCTCCGCTCTCTGAGGACTCTTCCTCCCTCTCTCATTCTCTCACTGTCTCTCTCTATTTCTCGCTCTCTAGACTCTTCCTCCCTCTCTCATTCTCTCACGCTGTCTCTCTCTATCTTTCTCGCTCTCTGAGGACTCTTCCTCCCTCTCTCATTCTCTCACGCCTGTCTCTCTCTATCTTTCTCGCTCTCTGAGGACTCTTCCTCCCTCTCTCATTCTCTCACGCTGTCTCTCTCTATCTTTCTCGCTCTCTTGAGGACTCTTTCCTCCCTCTCTCATTCTCTCACGCTGTCTCTCTCTATCTTTCTCGCTCTCTGAGGACTCTTCCTCCCTCTCATTCTCTCACGCTGTCTCTCTCTATCTTTCTCGCTCTCTGAGGACTGTTCCTCCCTCTCTCATTCTCTCACTCTGTCTCTCTCTATCTTTCTCGCTCTCTGAGGACTCTTCCTCCCCCTCTCATCCTCTCACTCTGTCTCTCTCTAGCTTTCTTGGTTATTTTACTAAATAATTTTCTTTCTCTGTTCCAAGCTCTACAGCCCTTAAAGGTCCAATGCATCAGGTTTTTTGTCTCAATATCGAATAATTTCTAGGTAACAATTAAGTACCTTACTAGCTAGACTTCCATCCAATTGGCGACAGATTTGAATGTGGATATAAAAAAAGTATATGTGCATTTTCCCACCAGAGGTTTCAATCAAACTGACTTTTTAGGCGATAAAATGCTGAATGTGATGACAGTCCAAATAAAAGCACTTTTGCACTTAAGGCCTAGATTCAATCAGATCAAGCACTAACCTGCGATAGCAGACGACCGTATAGCGATGTTTTGGCGGTGTCGGCTGTCAAATCACTCGAATAAGAAGTTCAGAACGAGAAAGCGTAGGATATATAGAAATAATTGAAAAATCATTCAACTAAATAATGAGGATTTCTATCATCCTAATCAAGGTGTAGATTATATCTCAAATGCCTGTGTTCCAAGGCAGTTAATTCGACACTGTGCCGCCAATGGTAATGTCCGCTTTAGGTATAATGCCGAGAGCCACTTGTGGATTTGACAGCTGTAATGCAGTTCCACCTAAGACATCGTAAAAACAACTGCCATGTGGATGTTGGCTAAAGCTCCAGAGTGGCGTGGCGGTTTAAGGCACTGCATCTCAGTGCTTGAGGCATCACTAGTACAGACACCCTGGTTTGAATCATGGCTGTGATTGTGAGTCCGATAGGGCAGTGCACAATTGGCCCAGTGTCATAAGAATTTGTTATTAACTGACTTGACTAGTTAAATAAAGGTTAAATACACTACCGTTCAAAAGTTTGCGGTCACTTAGGAAATTTTTGGTCCATTAAAATAACATAAAATTGATCAGAAATACAGTGTAGACACTGTTCATGTTGTAAATGACTATTGTAACTGGAAATGGCAGATTTTTTAATGGAATATCTACATAGGCATACAGAGGCCCATTATCAGCAACCATCACTCCTGTGTTCCAATGGCACGTTGTGTTAGCTAATCCAAGTTTATCACTGTAAAAGGCTTATTGATCATTAGAAAGCCCTTTTGCAATTAAGTTAGCACAGTTTAAAAGGTTGTCCTGATTAAAGAAGCAATACAACTGGCCTTCTATAGACTAGTTGAGTATCTGGCGCATCAGCATTTGTGGGTTCGATTACAGGCTCAAAATGGCCAGAAACAAAGAACTTTCTTCTGAAACTCGTCAGTCTATTCTTGTTCTGAGAAATGAAGGCTATTCCATGCGAGAAATTGCCAAGAAACTTAAGATCTCGTACAATGCTGTGTACTATTCCCATCACAGAACAGCTCAAAATGGCTCTAACCAGAATAGATAGAGGAGTGGGAGGCCCCGGTGCACAACTGAGCAAGAGGACAAGTACATTAGAGTGTCTAGTTTGAGAAACAGACGCCTCACAAGTCCTGAACTGGCAGCTTCATTAAATAGTACCCGCAAAACACCAGTCTCAACGTCAACAGTGAAGAGGCGACTAAGGGGTGCTGGCCTTCTAGGCAGAGTTCCTCTGTCCAGTGTCTGTGTTCTTTTGCCCATCTTAATCTTTTCTTTTTATTGGCCAGTCTGAGATATGTATTCTTCTTTGCAACTCTGCCTAGAAGGCCAGCATCCCGGAGACGCCTCTTCACTGTTGACTTTGAGACTGGTGTTTTGCGGGTACAATTTAATGAAGCTGCCAGTTCAGGACTAGTGAGGTGTCTGTAATTTTAATGCACAAAAAATATGCTTCTCTTTCAAAAACAAGGACATTTCTAAGTGACCCCAAACTTTTGAATGGTAGTGTATATACAGTTGAAGTCGGAAGTTTACATACACCTTAGCCAAATACATGTGAAGTCGGAAGTTTACATACACTTAGGTTGGAGTCATTAAAACTCGTGTTTCAACCACTCCACAAATTTCTTGGAACAAAATATAGTTTTAGCAAGTTGGTTAGGACATCGACTTTGTGCATGACACAAGTAATTTTTCCAACAATTGTTTACATACAGATTATTTCACTTATATTTCACTGTATCACAATTCCAGTGGATCAGAAGTTTACATACACTAAGTTGACTGTGCCTTTAAACAGCTTGGAAAATTCCAGAAAATTATGTCATGGCTTTAGAAGCTTCTGATAGGTTAATTGACATAATTTGAGTCAATTGGAGGTGTAGCTGTGGATGTATTTAATGGCCTACCTTCAAACTCAGTTCCTCTTTGCTTGACATCATGGGAAAATCAAAAGAAATCAGCCAAGACAAATTTGTAAACCTAACCTGAAAGGCC
>NC_036855.1:61599526-61603719 GCF_002910315.2 Salvelinus sp. IW2-2015
GGATATATTGAAGCAACATCTCAAGACGTCAGTCAGGAAGTTAAAGCTTGGTTGCAAATGGGTCTTCCAAATGGACAATGACCTCAAGCATACTTCCAAAGTTGTGCCAAAATGGCTTAAGGACAACAAAGTCAAGGTATTGGAGTGGCCATCACAAAGCCCTGACCTCAATCCTATAGAAAATGTGTGGGCAGAACTGAAAAAGCGTGTGCGAGCAAGGAGGCCTACAAACCTGACTCAGTTACAACAGCTCTGTCAAGAGGAATGGACCAAAATTCATCCAACTTATTGTGGGAAGTTTGTGGAAGGCTACCTGAAATGTTTGACCCATTCCCAGTGGGTCAGAAGTTTACATACACCCAATTAGTATTTGGTAGCATTGCCTTTAAATTGTTTAACTTGGTTCAAACAAATCAGGCAGCCTTCCACAAGCTTCCACACAATAAGTTGGGTGAATTTTGGCCCATTCCTCCTGACAGAGCTGATGTAACAGAGTCGGGTTTGTAGGCCTCCTTGCTCGCACACGCTTTTTCAGTTCTGCCCACACATTTTCTATAGGATTGAGGTCAGGGCTTTGTGATGGCCACTCCAATACCTTGACTTTGTTGTCCTTAAGCCATTTTGCCACAACTTTGGAGTATGCTTGGGGTCATTGTTCATTTGGAAGACCCATTTGCGACCAAGCTTTAACTTCCTGACTGATGTCTTGAGGTGTTGCTTCAATATATCCACATACTTTTCCATCCCTCATTATGCCATCTATTTTGTGAAGTGTACCTTTCCTTCCTCATGATGCCATCTATTTTGTGAAGTGCACCCGTCCCTCCTGCAGCAAAGCACCCTCACAACATGATGCTGCCACCCCTGTGCTTCACGGTTGGGATGGTGTTCTTTGGCTTGCAAGCCTCCCAGTTTTTCCTCCAAACATAATGATGTTCATTATGGCCAAACAGTTATATTTTTGTTTCATCAGACCAGAAGACATTTCTCCAAAAAGTATGATCTTTGTCCCCATGTGCAGTTGCAATCCGTAGTCTGGCTTTTTTATGGCGGTTTTGGAGCAGTAGCTTTTTCCTTGCTGAGGGGCCTTTCAGGTTATGTCGATATAGGACTCGTTTTACTGTAGATATAGATACTTTTGTACTTGTTTCCTCCAGCATCTTCACAAGGTCAGCAGGGTAGCCTAGTGGTTAGCCTTTCAGTGATACCCATCCCGGATCCGGGAGCATCCTCATCAAAAAAGCTGACCAGCATAGCCTAGCCTAACGGGAAAGGGATATCATATAATATAATTTTCATGAAATCACAAGTCCAATACAGCAAATGAAAGATAAACATCTTGTGAATCCAGCCATCATTTCCGATTTTTTTTATGTTTTACAGCGAAAACACAATATGTATTTCTATTAGCTAACCACAATAGCCAAAGACTCAACCGCATATTTTCATCATGTTTCTACCGCATAGGTAGCTATCACAAAACCGACCAAATAGAGATATAATTAGTCACTAACCAAGAAACAACTTCATCAGATGACAGTCTTATAACATGTTATACAATACATTTATGTTTTGTTCGAAAAATTTGCATATTTGAGGTATAAATCATAGTTTTACATTGCAGCTACCATCACAAATAGCACCGAAGCAGCCAGAATAATTACAGAGAGCAACGTGAAATACCTAAATACTCATCATAAAACATTTTTGAAAAATACATGGTGTACAGCAAATGAAAGATAAACATCTTGTGAATCCAGCCAATATTTCCGATTTTTTAAGTGTTTTACAGCGAAAAAACTATATATCAGAATTTTCACACCAAAGTACGTTCATCTCTAGGAGACAGAACGTGTCTCCTTCCTGAGCGGTATGGTGGCTGCGTGGTCCCATGGTGTTTGTACTTGTGTACTATTGTTTGTCAGATGAATGTGGTACCATCAGGCGTTTGGAAATTGCTCCCAAGGATGAACTAGACTTGTAGAGGTCTACACATTTTTTTTGAGTTCTTGGCTGATTTCTTTGATTTTCCATGATGTCAAGCAAAGAGGCACTGAGTTTGAAGGTAGGCCTTGAAATACATCCACAGCTACACCTCCAATTGACTCAATGTCACGCCCTGACAATAGAGAGCCTTTTATTCTCTATGTTGGTTAGGTCAGGGTGTGACTAGGGTGGGTTATCTAGGTTGTTTTATGTCTATGTTGGCCTGGTATGGTTCCAATCAGAGTCAGCTGTTTATCGTTGTCTCTGATTGGGGATCATATTTAGGCAGCGATTTCCCCACAGTTTTTTGTGGGATCTTGTTTTTGAGTTCATGTAGCACCTCTTATGTTACGGTTTGTTTTTGTTTCCTTTAGGTTTCTTTTGTAAGTTTCACAAAAAAATAAAGATGTGGAACTCAGAGTACGCTGCCGCTTGGTCCGTCTCTACACACAGCCGTGACACTCAAATTATGTCAATTAGCCTATCAGAAGCTTCTAAAGCCATGGCATCATTTTCTGGATAAACACAGGTAAATCATGTTTTTGACTGCAGTGGCTTTTAATAATGTCTTCTCCCCCTCACCCTTTCTCTCTTTTTACATATACGCATGCAGTGGCTAAGACGTGCAATAGAAATAGCATCTTCCCTGTGCACCGATGTAATCCCACTCTCCACAGTTATTGACAACCCTAGTGAAGGCTCAGCTGGGTAGAAGGTTCAGCTCTAGCCCTCGGGTCCTGAAGACTCTCGCTCTGTCCTCTCTGCTCCAGTGAGAGAGAGCTGACCCTGTGCCCTTATTCTTCCTCCTGGGTTGCTCTGTCTTGGCTGAACCACAGGATCGATTCACACAGTCTAGCACTGCAGGAGAGCCTGTCAGGCACACAGCCTGATGCCTTAGAGAGTCCAAATCCAACACCACTCTGTTGGCCAACACACTATCACAGTTGCGGACATCTGTCATAATGCAATCTCATGCACCCATGCTCACACATACTGTAACATGTATGTGACACACATAAGTGATATCTTTCTACCTCTCTGTCTGTATCTCTCTCTTTGTCTATCTCTCTCTCTCTCTCGCAAGCACCCACACCCAGATAAATGACAGACACATAACACGCTCTCATCACGCTCATGTCCTCTCAAACACATCTCTCCAGTCCTTGGCTAAGCTCAGCTGTGTTCGGAGAGTAACAAGCCGAGTTCCTGTCACCTCAACTCAGGATCCTTTCACTACCTCACTCACTCCTTCTCTCTCTCCTTCTGTCTCTCGTTCCATTAGACAGGGTTATCCCTGGCCAGGCGTATGGGTCGGCATGAGGAAATACCAGAGGGAGAGAGAAAGGGGGATAGAGTAAGGAGAGGGGAAATAGGGACGGAGGGATTTAGGGAATAGAGGGCAGTGGGTGAGAAACCAAGAGAAGTAGGGGGAAGGAGAAAAGAGATGTGAAAGAAAGGGGAGTGAAAGTAGAAAAAGGGGGTGAAGAAAGGGATAGACGGGGAGAGACAAAAACAGGGAGGGAGGTATAAGCAGAGAGAGATTGAGTAGGAGATGCATACATACACCTGAAACATACAGACACACATAGAGTGTAGTTATCTATAGCCTGGCATACTCACATCGTGGGCTGCGGTGTGCTCACTTTTGAACAGGGTCATATCAGGGACGCCAAACAAAGAGGGCGGCTGTGGTTTCAGACTGGAGACAGACAGATGGTTCGACGCTTTCCCTGCTTCTCTCTCTCTCACAATCACTCTCTTTTCCTCTCTCCTTATGTCCTCTCTTTCTCTCTTCCTGCTTTGGCTCTCTCTCTGCAGGCAAGCAGGCTGTGGACTGACGACTGTGTTACTACTGAATCAATGACAGACAGCAGTTAGAGCAGCACCAACAGCATGTACCATCTGTCCCTCTGCAGCGGGGGTGGACAGAGGAAGCACTGGGTTAGCCCATTAGCTCCAGCAGGCAGGGGGGTGTTAGTGTGAGTGTGTCAATTTATTTTTCACAGCAACAGGAGCCTGGCTGGGGCTCAGGGCTTTAGAGTCTGCCCAGGCAAGAGAGAGCTGCCAAGAAGTGGTGTGTGTGTTTGTGTTTGTGTGTGTGTGTGTGTGTGTGTGTTGTGTGTGTGGTGTGTGTGTGTGTGTGTGTGTGTGTGTGTGGTGTGTGTGTGTGGTGTGTGTGTGTGTGTGTGTGAAGAGATGTGGTGGTA
>NC_036855.1:61603744-61622306 GCF_002910315.2 Salvelinus sp. IW2-2015
ACAATATATATTTCTATTAGCTCACTACAGTAGCCAAACACACAACGCAATTTACTCCCCGCAAAAATAGCTTGCACAAAACCGACAAAATAGAGATAAAATGAATCACTAACCTTAACAAATCATCAGATGACAGTCTTATAACATCAGGTTATACAATACACTTATGTTTTGTTCGAAAATGTGCATATTTAGAGCTACAAATCCTGATTATACATGTGGAATACGTAGCATCGATTCACCAGAATCTCCAGAGATATTTTGGACACTCACCTAATCTGACCAAAGAACTCATCATAAACTTTAAATAAAAATACTTGTTGTATGGCAAATGAAAGATACACTGGTTCTTAATGCAACCGCCGTGTTAGATTTTTAAAAATAACTTTACCATAACAAACAGCTTGCGTTATTTGCGAGACAGCGCTCGCCAAAACGGCAGAGAACAGGAATCAACATTTTCCACAGAAATACGAAATAGCATCATAAATTGTTCTTACTTTTGCTGAGCTTCCATCAGAATCTTGTACAAGGAGTCCTTGGTCCAGAATAAATCGTTGTTTGGTTTTAGAATGTCCTTTTCTTCTGTCGAATTCGCACCAACAATGCTAGCCAAGCTTGATAACGTCCCACCTCCGCTTGACGCAAAGAATGGAAAACTCCAAAAGTCCCAATAAACGTTGAATAAACTGATAAAACTCGGTTGAAAAAACCTACTTTACGATTATATTATCACATGTATCAAATAAAATCAGAGCCGGAGATATTTGCCGTGTAAACCGAAAGCTTTTCAGAAGCTAATGTCGAGCTCCGCCTCGCACCTTGGTAGAGAAAGGAAATTCCTGACCTGCCACTCAAAAGCTCTTGTTCGACCTCAGATCAAGCTAGACACGCCATTCCACCTTCCACTGCCTGTTGACATCTAGTGGAAGGCGTATGAAGTGCATGCATATCGATAAATATAAGGCAATTGAATAGGCAGGCCCTGAAACAGAGCCCCATTTTCAGAATTTTCACTTCCTGTCTGGAAGTTTGCTGCCAAATGAGTTCTGTTTACTCACAGATATAATTCAAACAGTTTTAGAAACTTGAGAGTGTTTTCTATCCAATAGTAGTAATAATATGCATATTGTATGATCTAGAATAGAGTACGAGCCGTTTAAATTGGCCAGATTTTTCCAAAGTGAAAATAGCGCCCCCCTATTGACAAGAAGCTTTAGAGCGTTGGACTAGTAACTGGAAGGTTGCTAGATTGAATCCCTGAGCTGACAAGGTAAAAATCTGTCGCTCTGCCCCTGAACAAGGCAGACCCACTGTTCCTAGGTTGTCATTGAAATAAGAATTTGTTCTTCACTGATTTGCCTAGTTAAATAAAAAATGGTCCTTTGCTGTTGTTATGGATTGATTAGCAATTTTCACACCAAAGTACGTTCATCTCTAGGAGCAGAACGTGTCTCCTTCCTGAGCGGTATGGTGGCTGCGTGGTCCCATGGTGTTTGACTTGTGTACATTGTTGTACAGATGAATGTGGCCATCAGGCGTTTGGAAATTGCTCCCAAGGATGAACTAGACTTGTAGAGGTCTACACATTTTTTTCTGAGTTCTTGGCTGATTTCTTTGATTTTCCCATGATGTCAAGCAAAGAGGCACTGAGTTTGAAGGTAGGCTCTGAAATACATCCCACAGCTACACCTCCAATTGACTCAATGTCACGCCCTGACAATAGAGAGCCTTTTATTCTCTATGTTGGTTAGGTCAGGGTGTGACTAGGGTGGGTTATCTAGGTTTTTTATGTCTCTTTGGCCTGGTATGGTTCCCAATCAGAGTCAGCTGTTTATCGTTGTCTCTGATGGGGATCATATTTAGGCAGCGATTTCCCCACGTTTTTTGTGGGATCTTGTTTTTTAGTTCATGTAGCACCTCTTATGTTACGGTTGTTGTTTGTTTCCTTTAGGTTTCTTTTGTAAGTTTCACAAAAAAAAAGATGTGAACTCAGAGTACGCTGCGCCTTGGTCCGTCTCTACACACAGCCGTGACACTCAAATTATGTCAATTACCTATCAGAAGCTTCTAAAACCATGGCATCATTTTCTGATAAAACACAGGTAAATCATGTTTTTGACTGCAGTGGCTTTTAATAATGTCTTCCCCCCTCACCCTTTCTCTCTTTTTACATATACGCATGCAGTGGCTAAGACGTGCAATAGAAATAGCATCTTCCCGTGCACCGATGTAATCCCACTCTCCACAGTTTATGACAACCCTAGTGAAGGCTCAGCTGGGTAGAAGGTTCAGCTCTAGCCCTCGGGTCCTGAGAGACTCTCGCTCTGTCCTCTCTGCTCCAGTGAGAGAGAGCTGACCTGTTGCCCTTATTCTTCCTCCTGGGTTGCTCTGGTCCTGGCTGAACCACAGGATCATTCACACAGTCTAGCACTGCAGGAGAGCCTGTCAGGCACACAGCCTGATGCCTTAGAGAGTCCAAATCCAACACCACTCTGTTGGCCAACACACTATCACAGTTGCGGACATCTGTCATAATGCAATCTCATGCACCCATGCTCACACATACTGTAACATGTATGTGACACACATAAGTGATATCTTCTACCTCTCTGTCTGTATCTCTCTCTTTGTCTATCTCTCTCTCTCTCTCGCAAGCACCCACACCCAGATAAATGACAGACACATAACACGCTCTCATCACGCTCATGTCCTCTCAAACACATCTCTCCAGCCTTGGCTAAGCTCAGCTGTGTTCGGAGAGTAAACAGCCGAGTTCCTGTCACCTCAACTCAGGATCCTTTCACTACCTCACTCACTCCTTCTCTCTCTCCTTCTGTCTCTCGTTCCATTAGACAGGGTTATCCCTGGCCAGGCGTATGGGTCGGCATGAGGAAATACCAGAGGAGAAGGAGAAGGGGGATAGAGTAAGGAGAGGGAAATAGGGACGGAGGGATTTAGGGAATAGAGAGCAGTGGGTGAGAACCAAGAGAAAGTAGGAGGAAGGAGAAAAGAGATGTGAAAGAAAGGGGAGTGAAAAGTAGAAAAAGGGGGTGAAGAAAGGGATAGACGGAGAGACAAAAACAGGGAGGAGGTATAAGCAGAGAGAGATTGAGTAGGAGATGCATACATACACACTGAAACAACAGACACACATAGAGTGGTATCTATAGCCTGGCATACTCACATCGTGGGCTGCGGTGGTGCTCACTTTTGAACAGGGTCATATCAGGGACGCCAAACAAAGAGGGCGGCTGTGGCTTTCAGACTGGAGACAGACAGATGGTTCGACGCTTCCCTGCTTCTCTCTCTCTCACAATCACTCTTCTTTCCTCTCTCCTTATGTCCTCTCTTTCTCTCTTCCTGCTTTGGCTCTCTCTCTGCAGGCAAGCAGGCTGTGGACTGACGACTGTGTTACTACTGAATCAATGACAGAGCAGTTAGAGCAGCACCAACAGCATGTACCATCTGTCCCCTGCAGCGGGGGTGGACAGAGGAAGCACTGGGTTAGCCCATTAGCTCCAGCAGGCAGGGGGGTGTTAGTGTGAGTGTGTCAATTTATTTTTCACAGCAACAAGAGCCTGGCTGGGGCTCAGGCTTATAGAGTCTGCCCAGGCAAAGAGAGAAGCTGCCAAGAATGTAGAGAGGGTAACTCTATCCACAGCCGAGGGAGTGAAGGGGGACAGGGGAGGGCAGGGGTCTAAGAGAGGAACATGAATCTGAGGACAAAGCAGAGCCACATACAGAGAACACGAGAGGAGCTCACCACTGACCTCATATCACATAGGGATAGCATTATACACAGGCACGCACACGCACCAAACACACACGTCATACAGAGAATGTGGGTGTTGTGGGTGACAACTGGATGAGTTAACAGTGTAGATACTTGAGTATGAGGGGAAAGAGGGAGGGAGAGAGGGCGGGGAGAGAGAGTGATAGAGAGAGAGGGGGAGAGGGAGCGATAGCGAGAGGGGGGGGGGGAGACTCACCTCCCTGTTGTGGAGAGAGCAACATTAATTAAGCCTTATCTAAGACAGAGTCATTCTACTGAGGCTAAGACACACACACACACATGCACGCAATCAAATGCTGAACACACACTCACACACATACAGTATAAACACAGGCAGTGTCCCTCGAGTGCAATGTGATTAGGGTGAGGAGATAGAGATTACAGACAGGTATAGCAGACCTTTGGTGTTTGTTTCCCTCCACTTGATTAACCAGTAATTTACTCAACAACAGAAACACGTCAATTTCATWAAAAAAAATAAAAAATCACATTTATTTAACCAGATAGGCCAGTTGTGAACAAGTTCTCATTTACAACTGCGACCTGGCCAAGATAAAGCAAAGCAGTGCGACAAAAAACAACAACACAGAGTTACACATGGGATCAACAAAAATACAGTCAATAACACAATAGAGAAATCTATATACAGTGTCTGCAAATGGAGTAAGGAGGTAAGGCAATAAATAAACTGGCCAATAGTCGTGAAGTAATTACAATTTAGCAAATTAACACTGGAGTGATTGTCACGACTTCCGCCGAAGTCGGCTCCTCTCCTTGTTCGGGCGGCGTTCGGCGATCGACGTCACCGGCTTTCTAGCCATCGCTGCTCCATTTTTCATATATCCATTTGTCTAGTCTTGTTCCATACACACCTGGTTTTCATTTCCCCAATCAACCTACTTGTATTTAACCCTCTGTTTCCCATCATGTTTTGTGTGTAATTGTTTTATGTTATTGTGGTGTTTTATTACGCACTTTACTTTTGTTATGTTCCGTGTTTTGAGCGTGTTTGATTTATGTAGTGCTCTCGTTTTTGGAACTAAAATAAAAGTGCGCCTGTTTACATCACTCTACTCTCCTGCACCTGACTTCGCCTCTATACACCCGTTGACAGTGATAGATGTGCAGATGATGATGTGCAAGTAGAAATACTGGTGTGCAAAAGAGCAAAAAAGTAAATAAAAACAATATGGGGATGAGGTAGGTAGTTGGATGGGCTATTTACAGATGGGCTGTGTACAGCTGCAGCGATCGGTAAGCTGCTCAGATAGCTGATGCTTAAAGTTAGTGAGGGAGATATGTCTCCAACTTCAGCAATTTTTGCAATTCGTTCCAGTCATTGGCAGCAGAGAACTGGAAGGAAAGGCGGCCAAAGGAGGTGTTGGCTTTGGGGATGACCAGTGAGATATACCTGCTGGAGCNTGTAGTGCTCTCGTTTTTGGAACTAAAATAAAAGTGCGCCTGTTTACATCACTCTACTCTCCTGCACCTGACTTCGCCTCTATACACCCGTTGACAGTGATAGATGTGCAGATGATGATGTGCAAGTAGAAATACTGGTGTGCAAAAGAGCAAAAAAGTAAATAAAAACAATATGGGGATGAGGTAGGTAGTTGGATGGGCTATTTACAGATGGGCTGTGTACAGCTGCAGCGATCGGTAAGCTGCTCAGATAGCTGATGCTTAAAGTTAGTGAGGGAGATATGTCTCCAACTTCAGCAATTTTTGCAATTCGTTCCAGTCATTGGCAGCAGAGAACTGGAAGGAAAGGCGGCCAAAGGAGGTGTTGGCTTTGGGGATGACCAGTGAGATATACCTGCTGGAGCGTGTGCTACGGGTGGGTGTTGTTATGGTGACCAGTGAGCTGAGATAAGGCGGAGGTTTACCTAGCAAAGACTTATAGATGACCTGGAGCCAGTGGGTTTGGCGACGAATATGTAGCAAGGGCCAGCCGACTAGAGCATACAGGTCACAGTGGTGGATGGTATATGGGGCTTTGGTGACAAAACGGATGGCACTGTGATAGACTGCATCCAGTTTGCTGAGAAGAAGTGTTGGAGGCTATTTTGTAAATGACATCGCCGAAGTCGAGGATCAGTAGGATGGTCAGTTTTACGAGGGATGTTTGGCAGCGTGAGTGAAGGAGGCTTTGTTGCAAAATAGGAAGCCAATTCCAGATTTAATTTTGGATTGGAGATGCTTAATATGAGTCTGGAAGGAGAGGTTACAGTCTAGCCAGACACTTAGGCATTTGTAGTTGTCCACATATTCTAAGTCAGAACTGTCCAGAGTAGTGATGCTAGTCGGGCGGGCGGGTGCTGGCAGCGATCGGTTGAATTGCATGCATTTAGTTTTACTAGCGTTTAAGAGCAGTTGGAGGCCATGGAAGGAGTGTTGTATGGCATTGAAGCTTGTTTGGAGGTTAGTTAACATAGTGTCCAAAGAAGTGTCAATGCAGAGCGAACCCCACCAGACAACGCCACAGTGTGGACACTCATACAGTGCCTTCAGAAAGTATTCACACCCCTTGACTTTTTACACATTTTCCACAAATGTAAAATGTATTACATTTAGATGTTGTGCCACTGATCTATACACAGTTACCCACAATGTCAAAGTGGAATTTTGTTTTTTGAAATGATTACAAGTTAATAACAATGTAAATCTGAAATGTTTTGAGTTAGTAAGTATTCAACCCCTTTGTTATGGCAAGCCTAAATAATATACGTTCAGGAGTAAACAGTTGTTTCTGGTCTGGCTGTGTTGTTGTCCTGCAGTAGCCAGCTTGCTAAATCAGACCCTTTCCTAAGCCATGGATGGAGATGCGGATTTGGACTTGTGGTTTTTACTTAATTCTCTGTACAGGCCAATGATTATGACGGCGAAGATTATGAGACGATTGAAGTTCAATATGTAGCCTAGTAGGTTCAAGTTAACTAGCTAACTAACTTAGCTGGTTCATTGTTGCCCATGCAAGGAAGTTAGCTCGGTAGCCTAGGGCAACAAAAACTAAAAGTGTACTGTATGATAGATCAATAGACCATTTTGCCAACATGAAAGAGAGGAGGATGGCATTGGCTTTCAACTAGTCTACAAGTAGGGTGGGTCAACTTTTTTTTTTTACTTGTGCATGCACGCACACACACATACATACATAGAAATCAGTACCATGGACAGCACCATGATATTTAGGAACATTGATTGGACTCAATTGTTTTTGGTATCTTTAAGTTAAGTCTTCACTGCATTAAAATAAGCATATATAGTTCTAGTTGTTTGATGATGTTGAAATGGTGCTTGAATAGCAGAGGCAGTGCTCCGGTTGTCTTTGTGCTGACTTGTGGTAACTCAGTGGTTCTAAAGCAGTAGTTGTTTAGTTAACTGTCGAAAACATTAACTTGCTTGACCATGCTGTAGGTCACGTAACTGTTTGTTACAAGCAATATTTGCTTTGTGGACTTCCCCGGACAGATGCTGCTCTCCGGTTTTGTGAAGAAACACATTTATTCCTCCTATGTGTGACTGTCTTTTTGTTGTCTCGGCCTTATGGTGTATCACAGTGGCGTATGACCGAATGGGTTATAGAGCAAACAACACAATTATCACAACACAATATGGCTTTTTTACTGTCTTGGCTTGGCTTCCCCAGGGATTTTACCGACACACCGCTACTGCTCTGTGTGAAATAATAGTGGTTAACATGATTTTTGAATGATTACCCCATCACTGTACCCCACGTATACAATTATCTGTAAGGTCCCTCAGTCGAGTAGTGAATTTCAAGATTCACGCACAAAGACCAGGGAGGTTTTCCATGCCTCACAAAGAAGGGCACCTATTGGTAGATGGGTAAAAAATAAAGAAAAGCAGACATTGAATATCCCTTTGAGCATGGTGAGGTTGTTAATTAGACTTGCTGCATCAATACACCCAGTTCCTACAAACATACAGGTGTCCTTCCTAACTCAGTTGCCGGAGAGGAAGGAAACTGCTCAGGGATTTCAGCATGAGGCCAACGGTGACATTAAAACAGTTACAGAGTTTAATGGCTGTGATAGGAGAAAACTGAGGATGTACAGAATACAAATATTCCAAAACATGCATCCTGTTTGCAATAAGGCACTAAAGCAATACTGAAAAAAATGTGTCAAAGAAATACACTTTTTATCCTGAATGCAAAGCATTATGTTCAGGGCAAATCTAACACAACACATAACTGAGTACCACTAGGACAACCAGAAGGACAATAACCTAAAACACAAGATCAAATATACACCGGAGTTCCTTACCAAGACGACATTGAATGTTCCTGCTTGGCCTAGTTACAGTTTTTACTTAAAATCTTGAAAATCTATGGCAAGACTGTCTAGCAATGATCAACAAACAACTTGACAGAGCTTGAAGAATTAGCTTGAAAAATAATAGGCAAATATTGTACAATCGAGATGTGCAAAGCTCTTAGAGACTTACCCAAAAAGACTCACAGCTGTAATCGCTGCCAAAGGTAATTCTAACATGTATTGACTGAGGGGGTTGAATACTTATCTAATCAAGATATATTAGTGTTTTAGTTTCATTCATCTTAAAAAATATATATAATTTTTCTTCCACTTTGACATTACAGAGTATTTTGTGTAGATCGTTGAAAAAAACAAAACAATTAAATCCATTTTAATCCCAATTTGTAACACAACAAAATATGGAAAAAGTCAAGGGGTGTAAATACCTTCTGAAGGCACTGTATGTGCATGCATCCATGCAGATATAGGCAAGCAATCTTGCACACGTGCACACACACACACACACACACACACACACACACACACACACACACACACACACACACACACACACACACACACACACTGTATAAATCAATCCATGAAGGCTGAGCCTAGGATAAATAGTTCTGCTGTAGCTCCCTGCATCATTAATATCACTTAGGCCTGTGTTTACAATCATCATAACCATTAACACCAAAATCAACTGAATCCATCTGTAACCATCAGCATCYTTAAWAGTTGTTCCTTTGTTTAGTGTACTGTTGTGTATACAGGCCTGTAGAATGTAYWGCTGATGGTCCCAGGGTAGAGGCTTTCATCTAGGTATTTAATTAGSCTATTAAAAAGTCAACACAGAGTAGACTGGCTTTAGGTAGAGAGGCTGTTGTTGTCAACACTAAATAACACTTTGTAAAGCCATAAGAAAACCTCAGATTTCTACTGATCCGTATGATAACAATTGGGTTTGTTTGCTCATGACTTGGGGTTGTGGTTTGGGAGGGAAGTCGTAAACACACACAGACACACAGGTATTAAAGGGTAGGAAGCATGAGTTTTTACTCACCAAAGTAGCAACACAGTTTGGTCAAAGACTTAGTAACTTAGTTGTAGTCACAATCTATATAGTTACCTATAACTACAAACATAGTTATGTTTTAGCGAAACGAAATGAAACTAATGCGTGGTAGTGAGAAGGACAGATGTCGTGTGGGAAAATTGCTTTTTTCACTCGATCTGTCCAACTTATCACCTTATCGCCTCTAAAATGTAAATAAAACACTATAAAGAGTTTATATAATGTGTCATTACATACCTATTTGAAGGTTTGTGTCGAATTTGAGTCTGGTTTTTAGGGCGGTGCTAAAGTGATCTTAGAAGTAAACAGCGGCTTTGAGAATGATGATCGCATGCAATGATGACGAAAAAAATGACTAGGTATCCCCCTTACCCCGTCACTGTTCATTTCTTGTTTTTAAACGATAGGAGAAGTGCTACACCTGGTGGAGAGAGATTGTAAGACAGAAATAGTTGCTTTATGCGTGCTGTACGTTACGACATGACACGTCAAGATGTAACGGAGGGTCAGTTTTTTAAACTTTTCTCCAATACTATAGAGCCATTACCATGTCGATCAACACTTGAATAGAAACCTAGTTCACACCCCCGATTTTGAAGTCAACACAGTCGCTACAGTCCCATTAGTTTTCTTTGTAGCCTTGTTTGAATGTCGCGGTTACGCACATTTGTACGGAATGGGGTGAGTTTACGTTAGTTGTTTCAAGATATTTATAACTAACCC
Organism: Salvelinus sp. IW2-2015; assembly: GCF_002910315.2. Taxonomy (NCBI): domain Eukaryota; kingdom Metazoa; phylum Chordata; class Actinopteri; order Salmoniformes; family Salmonidae; genus Salvelinus; species Salvelinus sp. IW2-2015. Next base: position 61,613,622 of record NC_036855.1, read on the forward strand.
CATCTGTGCTTGTTCTCTGGCTAACTACTTAGCAATGTCGACTGTGGTGGTTGGCTAGCTAGGCTAGTTAGCTGGCTAGGCTAGCTAGCAGGCTAAAATAACTAACTTTAGCGGGCTGGTTTGCTGGCTAAGATAACTGCATATACTGGTAACATTATTTGATAACTGGTTAGATGGCATTAATTTATTTTCAAAACTTTGGTTTACTTTAATGTAGCTGTAAGCTAGGTGTTGATAGCAACTGGCTGACTCACGCAGTGCTAAGCTAGTAGGGCTAACACTGGCAGACTAGTTAGCTAGCGACCTTCCAAGCTGATTTATAACAATCAATTTATAAAGTATTTGCTTGTAAGTTGTCAGAAAAGGTCATTGAAACCAGTAGTCATGAGTGTAATGATTTGGTTTAATTTTAAGTTATACATTTGAAGTTATTTCTGTCCGAGTTTACATTATAGCGAATAGGCTGGCTTGCTGGGTTCTACGTTACACCCCGCAAATGTTTTTTCCGTCATGACTTCGGCATTCTTCGAAAAATAGAAAAGTGAGGTGTAACTTTGCATTGGGACTTTTGATGAGTATTCTGATGCAAATCCATATGTTACATGTGGTTACATTTATGCTACCTTACCTTTAAGGCCCATCTCCACCAGCACTCTGAAAGAGCCATTCTAATCCATGTAATTACCCATCAGGATTTACACGGGTGACTAAATAATGCTCTTCAACAAACAAAGACACACTAATCACTGTGTAGTAACACANTTGATCAAAGAGGTGAAACCGTGGCAGCAGTGAGTGTTGGAAGGGCTAATGGGAGAAGGACTGCAGCCAAGCTTTCATTCCACTAGAAAGCTCTACTCTTATACACATCTAGATGTGTATAAGAGACAGCACACACACACACACACACACACACACACACACACACACACACACACACACACACATCAACTCTCTCTTCACATACACAGGCACAACCATAGCCTACTGCATCACTGGAGTGTGGTGAAGACTCACTAGACCTGTCTCTCCACTAGTGCCCTCTCCGATCTCCCGCCAATTGAGAGTGCTTTGTTTCCGTATTGAAAATGTTTTATGCTGTTTGTTAAATATTCCATATAATATTACAATAATCACGAGCATTACACCATCGCATTCCCTTACTGTTAACTGCAAAATTTTAGACATTTTTGTTTCATGTTTGGTAGGCCAACAATATGTTGTTGCATTTCATWTATAATTTCCTCTCCTCTGAGTGTGCGCAATATTTATAGTGCACAGGAACATTCGCAATATAAATTTTTTCATCAAATGTGTTTGTTTGCTGTGTCCTCAGTGTTAAATYTCCGGCACCAGTCAAAGTTAAATGTGCGCATTGGCACGTTCCAATAGTTACGATAGAAATCCATTTAGCACATTGGAGGAGATGAAACAACGGATTCCCATTGATTTTCAAAGAAGGGAAGTGAAGCAGGCTGGGGACAGTTGTGCAGTAGTGTGAACAGGGCGGGACCAAAGTTGGGGAAAGCTGAACTTTTGTTGTGTACTCCACAAGATCGCGTTGCTATTGACCAATCAAAGCTCACTGTTTCCAGCCCCTACTGGATTGGCTGTTGATACCTAGCACTCTTTAGCCTGCTTGCTAGCACCAACATGATGGTGAAGCTAGCGTGGCTATCTGTATAGTGGATCACTGCTTTTATTTGATTTAAATTGAAGTATTATTAACAAGTTAGTAAATATATATATTTAAAAGGCTGGATCATCGTCATCTGTAAAAAATAAAAGCTCTTTTGCACCTGAACCTGCCTGCCTCTTGCAACTTTTCTGCCCTTATTACTGCTACAAGGTCCCTATTTTACATGGAAAAACAAAATAACACAGTAGTACAGTATGTCATTGTTTTTAACTTCTTTCTTTTCCATGTCAGTCATGGAGGGGGGGGTTGGAGCGAGACGTGGGGCGTGGTGGGAGAAGAAAGAGAGAGGGGTAGGAGACAAAGGAACAGAGGCAAAAAGGAACAGGCATTGGGAGAAGGTGAGACAGAGTGTGAGTGAGGGAGAGAGTTGGAGAGGCAGTGAGACAGAGTTAAGGGATAGAGGGAGAGGAAGGTGAAGGATAGGGAGAGAGGAGGAGAAAGACAGAGGCACAGGGAAAGAGAAAAATATAGAGCAGTGAGGGGAAGGAGAGCGAGCACTGAGGAACAGGCCAAAGAGTAGGGGAAAGGGAGGGAGGTAATATGGCCAGGGAGTAGAAAAGGGAGGGCAGTGGTGCTTGCTATGTCTGGACGCATCTATTCTCATCATAGGGGAAATCAGAGCCAGTCACACACACACACACACACACACACACACACAACACACACACACACACACACAACACACACACACACACACACACACACACACACACACACACACACACACACACCACAACCACACACACACACACCACCCACACACACACAGAAGTAATCACATGCATCCCCCCACACACACAAACTGAAGTTGAGTGTTCACAGAGGTATTACTGAGTCTTGACATAATAATCTTCTCTTTAAATGCATCACTACTCCCCTCCCAGCTGCTACAGATCAGAAAAGGCAGCTCATACATTATCATTGACTACCTTTCTCTTTCATTTCCCTTCCCTTTCTCTCTCTTTCACTCCCCTTCCATTCTCTCTCTCTTCCTCACCTCCATCTTTTACCCCTCCTCACACATTCTCTCTGTTTCTATCTCGTTCTCTCAGGGGGGGGGGGGGGGGAGGGGGGGGGGGGGGGGGGGGGGGGGGGGGGGGGGGGGGGGGGGGGGGGGGGGGGGGGGGGGGGGGGGGGGGGGGGGGGGGGGGGGGGGGGGGGGGGGGGGGGGGGGGGGGGTGGTGGTCTGCCTGTGTCTCTGCTTTTTCTTTTCTCTCTTCCTCTCCACCCCCGCACTTTCTGTTCTGTCTACGCGCCATCATGGTCTCTGCTGGTGGTTCTGTGTGCGAGAGTCTCATTATGTCCGGTGCAGAGTTGCCATCTCAAGTGGACAGAAAGTCAGAGTCTGGGTCTCTAAGCCATGACCAACCATCTGTTAAAACTTGCCTGGGCGAGAGGGGAGTATGTGTGTTTGACTGTGTGTGTGTTTGAGATTGACGCCACTTGATCAAAGAGCGGGGGACGGGACGTTGGGTAACCGTGGCAGCAGTGAGTGTTGGAAGGGCTAATGGGAGAAGGACTGCAGCCAAGCTTTCATTCCACTAGAAAGCTCTAACCGAGGGATCCAACCCAACCTCCCATTCACTCTACAGTCCACACTACAGTACCTCCCTCAGTACAGCCCACTACACTGTACGCGCAAACCTGCACTGCATATCAACTGCTGTCCTATAGGGCTGTTTATGATGGAGTTTCACCCTCCATACTGCAGCACTTACTACACTGTCATTAATAAGACAATGGCCCTGCTTCAACACATCCTAAGTGCATCATTCCTTCCCCCTTCCTTTGACTGATCACTGATCTGACAAGACTGGGTCTGCAAAACCTGTAATGGAACTCTGCCTTTCACCCATCCAATCGTGTTAGATCAGTGATTACTCAAGTAAGATAAACAGGGTTACAGAGTATAGCATATGGACAAACCCCACTGCAGCACAGCGGGACTGACATCTGAAGTTACACTACAAACCCATGAGATGTATATATGGTTGTATACTGGATAGATGGATGCATGTGAATGTTCAAGGTGATTTTGATCAGAGTCCTGCAGGCATTGTGGAGATGCACCCTGGGATATGGGACAGTCAGACTGTTCAACAACACTTTCCAAACTTGTGATGTGCTGAACAAAGAGAGCAGGCCCAGCCAAGCTCCAGCCGAGCCAGACCCAGCTAGGTCCCTCAGTGGAGAATCCATCATTTAAAGAAAAGTGTTTCATGTGATGACGAGTTAGCTTGGGGGAGGCAGGCAGATGAAACTATGTTTTGGCGTGGAGAGAGATGGAGATATTTCTTAATTCAAATTTTGGGGAATTGTGTGTATTGTTTTGTATTGCTAGGTATTACTGCACTGTTGGAGTTAGAAACACAATAATTTCGCTGCACCTGCGATAACTTCTGCAAATATGTGTATGCGACCAATACAATTTGATTTGATTTGATTTGAGAGAAGGAGAGGCAGTTAACTTTGCATTAGCACCTTCTTGGTCGCGACAGAGGGCTGGCTGGGTCTAATGAGACAGAGGCAGTGGAGAACGCTTTAGAACAGAGTAGCGTTCACTGACACCCCATTTATCATCCTCCGCAGCCCTGTCTCTCTCTCTGTCACGCCAGAGCCTGGTAGGCTTTCCCTCCCCTCCCGGCCGGGACGATAACACTCTAACCAGACATCTCTAACAACCAGTGCCACGGCCACAGAGTCTGATGAAAATCAGAATGGAGGGAGAGAGGAGGAGAGGAACAGAGAGAAAGAGACACTATGTGGGAGAAAGGGAAAACAATATACAGCCAAATTGAATAGATATTTGATGGGTTTCATCTGCATACACAGAAAATTAGAGGTCAAATGCAATTAGTGAGTTGTTTTTCAGAGTGTAAGGGATATGTTCCTACACAGTGGCTCACAGGGAATCACACACTGAGGAATTCACACACAGATGCACACATACACAGAGGCATACATACACACGCAGACACACAGGCAGACACACATGCAGACACACACACACTGATCCACTGAGACAGCAGCTCTGAAAGAGAAGAATCTCTCTAATCCTCGTAGCAGAAGTGATTATCTGAATCTGCCGGCTCATCTCTCTCCTTTCCCACTTTATCTCTCTCTTTTTCACTCTCTCTGTGACGAAGAAGAGAAGGATGATTAGCTGGGGAGAAGTGCGGCCCACTAATATAATAAGCAGGAAAATTGTTTTTCTAAGTGGGAGGAAGATATTAGGTGCCTTGTAAGTCCAATTTGCTGCCACCATCACAAACTAATGATCATCTCTGTCTATGCAAAATAAATCAAAGCGCTGATTATGTGGAAGAGGCTCTCGGTCTCGGAACAATGTTGGAAATGAACATGCTTATGGATGGAGGGTTTGTGTGTTCTAAAGAGCATACTTGTGAAAGCACACGGAAAGGACACGGAAACTACATGTATGATACTGGCTCTAACACTTATCAAATTAAAGCCATATACCACATCAACCTATATCCTAAACATTTGTGTTTGTATTGCACATTTTTAGTCATAGGGTTTTTGCATTTATTTAATCAAGTTTGTCCCAAGGGTTTCTGCTTGTGTTGGCTGCGTGTTATGTGCATGACTCATACTGTTAGTTGCTCTGGATAAGAATGCCTGCAGAAATAAACAGAACAGGAATGTAATGTGAATGAGATCCAGGTCTATGTTGACCTGACAATGCAACTATGGCAATAAAACACACATGGTCCTTACCACACACACACACACCAACACACACACACACACACACACACACACACACACACACACACACACACACACACACACACACACACACACACACACACACACACACACACACACACACACACACACACACACTTTCATTGATGGATAACCTTTCACAAAATAGCATTCATTCTCTCTCTCTCTCCTTTTTTGTCTCTCATCAAGTTGAAGGTTGCTCAGTTACAGCTGCCCACTGTCGAAGCTTTTCCACCTGCCTGGTTTAATAGTTTTACACCGCCATCCTCGCTGACGTGTCTCTATTCTCGCCACAACCTAACGATCCACTCCTTCTCTCCCTGCGGTAAGTGATCTCAGCACTGTCAAGGTCAGCTGCAGTGTGTCAACACTACGCATGAGGAGCCCTCACCAGAACCCACTGTAAAGGAGGGTGAATATAGCAAAAATATCTCATAGTTTCCCTTCAAAATTTGACGTATTATTGGATGAATGTCTATTTTTTATGAATTATTTACGCGTGGTTACAGAGTTAAAACAGAAACAACTCAAAAGGTTACGTTTAGGTATTCATTCTGAGTGGTTAAGGTTAGGGCTATGGTTTGGGGAAGGCTTAAAACAAAATAATTAAAAACAATGCACTATTACTATTCACAGTATTCTTGCGGCTTGCTAGAGCATTGTGAACTGCCATAGCGCCGTGGTCTAAACAGTGTGCTCCGGCTCCGAGCATCACCAGTTTGCTCAGTGCTGGGCAATCGCTTACATTTTTTGGGGTGAGTGGCATATATTGACGTTCTCAGGACCTCTTCAGACGTCCGAAATCGCAGTGTGTTTCTAGGGATCAGTCTGCAACAGTCTGAATAGAGAGGGATGTATGAGGAGAGTTTTGGGATGAGTATGGAGAGATGTGAGTGTTTGTGTGTTTGCTGTAGAACAGTGTGTCTACAGTATAACAGGAATCAACATACAATCAGATTAAAGGATAAGGGGTATTGAAAATATGAAAAATGAAAATGAGAAAATAGTGACAGGAGGAGTAATGGAAAGAATGGGGCTGTTTTCTTTGCACATTCAAATAGCCAGTTTGTCCAGCGTATTTGTCTTTCTCAGACTGAATGGAATTCTCCTTCACTGCCTCTAATCTGACCTAATCCCACCTCAATAATCCTGTTGGTCTTGGGCTAAATAAACTGTGAAGTCACTGTGTGTGCGTGTGTGCTTGTGTGTGAGTTTGTGTGTGTATCTGTGTGCTTGCATGGGTGTATATGTGTGTCTTTTCCCACCACTCTATTCTCCTCACGTCAAGGCACCCGGTTTAAAATGTGGTCTTTCCAGCACTGAGGGGAAATCAATATGGCACGACGCTAAATACAACAGAGACGACTAGCTCCACACAATAGAGAGCTGAATAAATGCCCCAGAAAAGAAAAGAGCAGGAATCTCACCACAGAGTGGAGCTACTATCCTCAACCAATGGACCTTGATCCAAGACTAAGTTTACCACTCTAATCACGCAATGAATACTCTGTGGTATGAGTTGGTGAAAGACAGGGAGGGGGTCACTTTTGGAAGGAGAAGAGAGAGAGAAAGAGACCGAGATGAGAGACCGAGAGAGAGAGAGAGAGAGAGAGAGAGAGACCGGAGACCCATACTGAGTGAGAGTGCTTGGAGTGGTGAACTGATGCTGTTCCTCGCTGCAGGGAGTAAGAGGTAAGAAAGCCGTGTAAAGTCATGCCAGCACTGCCTCCTGTCCAACCGCCTGCACAAACAACAACAACAAACTCTGTCAAGTCTTCCTTTCACAATCAACTCAATGAAGAGGAGTCAAAGACAAATAAATGTTTCAAAAGATGTATCTGTCATCACAGCTCCATTCTTGTCTGCTCGCTCCACTCGTAGGTTCAGAGTAGGTGATGGGTGGCATCCCCTTTAACACAGGAGGCACCCCTTATCCATCACTCTTTCCCTCCTCATCCATCACCCTTCCTCCCCCTCTCCTTCCCTTATCCTCCACTTCCGACTAACGATACCCCGCCCCCCTCCCGTCGCACCTGCAATCCACTTTGAAGTTAATAAGACAAAACTATCAGCCGTACCCAATTTTAATTAGAAAACGGACAGAATGATTACATTTTTAATTGAAGCTGTCATTTTCAATTAAGCATATGACGCCTTGAGAGGCCCTTCTATCTCTCCCTCTGTGTTATTTATCATTTATTTGGCACACTCCCGTCCGCTTTTCTACTCTCTGCAGATGTCCCCTCCTTCCCCTCTACTTCTCCTCTTCCCAGACGGCTAAAGACCCGTCCCTCATCAGTGCCAGGTGCACCTGCTCCACTGTAGAGGTACTCCTCTCTCCCTCTATCCCTTTTCACCCTTCCCTCTCTCTCTCTCCAGTCCAACTCCTCTCTCCTCTTAGTCGCTTCTCTTTTCCCCTCCATCTCCTCTGTTTCTGCCTCACTCTCCGCTCCTGTTTTGCTTCCTCCCTCAACTCTCCATCTCACTCCTTCTTTCCTTGCTTCTCCATGTTCTTGTTTCTCACACTCCTTCTCCTCGCACATCCCACTTTCACTCTACTCTCTCGTCTATCCTGTATCCCGCCCACTCTCTCAACACTCCTCATCCTCCCCTCCCATCCTCTTCCGATAATGGTCTGAATCAGAGAGCTGAAGAATACATTAGCCTCTCTGGCGTGTCTTGAAGAGCCCTCGTCTCTCCACCCTCGCCATCTCAACGAATCAGCTGCACGCACGCACGCATCGCACGCACGCAGCGCACGCACGCACGCACTCGCACGCGCACACGCACGCCGCACGCACGCACAGCACGCACGCAGCGACACGCCGCACGCACGCACGCACGCCAACGCACGGCGACGCACGCCGCACGCAACGCACGCACACGCACGCAGACGGCAACGCACGCTACGACAGCGCGACGTCACGCACACACGACTACACACTACACACACACACACACACACACAACCACCGAACACACACACACACACACACCACACACACACACACACCACAACACCACACACACAGCATTTCCAGTTAGACCGCATTTAACAGAAAAGTAGGGCTTGATCTTGATTTTATTTCGATTTTATTTTGATCGGCAGCCTGACGATTATTTCGTATTCCTCCTTGAGGGGCCATTAAGTGTTTAAAATCAATGCAAAAGGAAGTTGTATGGCATGAAGGTAAACAGCAGGGTCAAGATCATGTATCTCACAGATGAGTCTCATG
>NC_036855.1:61622331-61630391 GCF_002910315.2 Salvelinus sp. IW2-2015
CTTCTCCACGCCCCTCCCTCGCCTCCTACCTCACCCACACCCCTCCTCTCCCTCCCTCTCCTTCCCTCCCCCCCTCCCCTCCACCCACCTCACCACACCCCACATCATACTGACACACCTCCACACACCCACACCTATACTGGTAGAGGCATACATTGTTATGCGTCGACAGAGAACACGCCACAGCATACTCGTACTAGGGCACAGCACCGCACACGTACACAACACAAAACATAATCCAGGAAAGGAAATGATGCGAGACTGTAACCACACGACCACCACCACACATACACCCCTACTGTCACTGTCACACAACCCACACAGTAAATAGATATTCCCCACTCAACCCGGTCGAAAGCATTTCTCAGCATCAAGAGAGCTGACAACTCTGGGCTGTAGAGTTGAGTGGGGCAGAAACAGAATTAAATAGTCCGGGGCATACTATACAAAGATTGCCTACCTGAAGATAAATCCCAGTTTGGTCACAGTTAATTATAATCGGCATCCTGTCTCTAAACGGAGCGACGAGGAACACCATTAGTGGAGATGTTATACACAATACTGTACACAACCCACACAACACTACACAGTGACTGTCATCCACACTCAGCTCCTACCTAAAATAACCTGGCGTGAGAGGACCTTAGTGAGAATGTTATAATCAGGCATCCCTGTCTCTAGAGACTGGCACATGAGAGAGACTTCAGTGAGCACATAACGATTCATCAATACACGACCCACATCTGTACACACCCTGCACTCTCCTAAAACGGAGCGAGAGGACTTAGTGAGAATGTTGATTTTTAGCACACACATCACGCATCACCCACACCTCAGTATCTCGAGATACAGGAGCCAGCAAGACATGGCCAAACCTTAGTGAGATGTTATACACAACTCGGCACACACCACTACACTGTACACAACACCCTGTCTCCTAAACGGGCGCTGGAGACAAGGACTTTATCTGATTAGGAGCAATGCGATTATAAATCGGCATTCCCTGTCTCTAACGGAGTGAGAGGACCTTAGTGAGATGTTATAATGCGGCATCCCTGTCTCTAAAACGGAGACAGAGGAACCTAGTGAGAATGTTATAATCCGCCACCACCACACACGTCACCTACAGTCCCTCTAAAGAGCGGCAGCGCACGAGAGGAACCCTACTTACGGTTGAAGAATGTTTATAATCACCAAACAGCACACCCCCGCCACGAGTCTCTAACCACGAGGTGAGGACCCTTAGTCACGAGAGATGTTATCAATCCCACGGCACACACCATAGTAGTCACTCTAACGGCGTGAGACGGAGACCTTAACGCCAGAATAGTCTGCCAGCAATCAATCAGCACTGCTCACCTGGTCTCTACAACGGAGCGAGAGGCACCATTACAGTACGCGAAGAATGTTATAATTCAGCATCCACATCATCGTTCTCGTACAACGGAGCGAGAGACCTTATAACGTCGCAGAACGTTGATTGCAACATCACGCACACCATCACATACTGTACACAGCCTCATAACAACCCAGCACGCGAGATCACTGGGTAAGACCAACTCTATCAGTCCACAGAGAAAATGTCTATGAGATTCAGCGAACCCACACATCCCTGTCTCTAACGGCGTGACAGGACCTTAGTCGAGAATGTTAATAATCAACCCCACATACGTACACCTGCCAGTACCTCAAATCGATGCGTCAAACTGACTCTATTACGAGTGAGACATGATCCTACTAACAACCATAACAGACAACACGCTAGCTCATCTAGCGCCACGTAAGCGAGCACACGCACGCGAGCACACTATCACGATGAGACATGTCGCACTCAACCTAAACTACAGCGCGAGCCACAGTACATCGAGTGCCAACACGCGCTACTAGCACGCCGGAGCAGACAAGCAGCCATAGTCCTAGGGGATTCTTGTCTTTTTTTAAAGCAAACCGGACGAATAAGTCGCCTGGGGTGTCTGTGCAGTTCTGACTAGAAAGGCAATTTCTGTCCATTGAGGCTGAGGATAGGGATAAGTTTTTAGAGGAGAATGCTTATAATTCAACAGGAGCCATTCAGGACCCAGGGGCTTTAAACGCTCTGCATGACTGGGACTGCCAGAGAAGCTTCCATCCATCACGTACTGAGGCATCCACCTATCGAGCAATTAGCTGATACACTGACAATTGAGACACGAAGCACATCTGACACGACTATCTCAAAATAATGCGAGTACAACAATCAACGCAGAACTCGCTACGAATCGGAAGCACAGCATTACGACCTAGATAAAACGCGAAGAGCAGGAGCGCTAGAACTTACGACTTCTCCAATTCGAGATCATTGCGTGTGGTAACGTACATCTGGACTATTCGACTAGCTACAGCTACATACTCAGTCATATGCAACCACAGCGTACACTTCCAACGCACCCCAGTTGACTGTAGCTGCTCTAGGCACGCACAGCGCAATCGATCTCAAGTAGTGAGAACCACAATCACAACTTGGCAGCTACTCATCGCACACCACCAGCTGTATCGAGTCACTCCACAAGAAGTGTCTTTCACCACACAACCTCGACCTAAAACAGAAGCTGCTCCGTTGTTTTGGCACACTATGCGCGCGCACATAAGTACTTTGTCCAACTATTCCACACCAGCGCGATCTGAGACAGCACTAGTCCAGCCAGGTCTATCATCTTTGTAGATTCAGGTAGCATCGGACGAGCACCACAAAGGCATCCAATCACTTGTTGTCACACCACACTCCTATATAGCAGCTCCTACTATCATACTGTACACACACACCACACATACTGTAACACACCGCACGTGCACCCACATCACCACCATACTGTACACAGCCCAGCACACCACGCACGCTAACGCTTAAGCGTTTGAGCGCTGTTTATGCTATACTCAATACAACACACATGCTGTGTACGAAGTAATTGTAGCCCCTTAGAATAAGGTTCTAAACACACCATACACACCAGCTACACGAGCTAGGAAGTCCGACACGCTACATGGCATAGCGGCGAGCGGTAACACAAGATCCTGTAAAAAGACACTATCTCACAATGAGACTAGAAACTAACAATATTCACCTAAAAGCACACCAGGGAGTAACGATAAATTAGTGGGTCAAAGTCACCTACGTGCGTTGTGACACAGTACTGTCTGGAAAGCAGATATCTTATCTGGATCAGGGCTATGGTCTGAGATTAATGATGCTGTGATATTGGCCCGTTAGTTAACAAAAGGAAGAATTCTATTGTTCGCAGCAGGAAACAGTCAATTCCTAGAGTATGATTGGTGGACCTGGAGAAAAAAGGAGTACTGCGCATAGGACGTCTGGCGACAGGACATCGACTCTCACTCTACCATCAGCGAATCACCCAAATGACATCTAGGCACAATCTTAGCAAACGAGATAAACTGTTGACATCACCCACGTGCACCCACAACGCGCCCTTGATTTTGAAATTACATTGTTGGGCTTCGGTCTGGATCTGTACTAGACTTGGACAGCACACTAAACTAACAATTGCGTGAATATCTCCAGCCCAATACATCCCACACACACCAGCACACATTAACGAGTATTCACACAAGACCCACGAGTACTCAGGTAACAGCTGAGACCCAGCACGATACATCAAAGCACAGCATGATATTTCTTGAGCGAGTCATCACCTCGACATTAGGACCACACAAGAGGCCTTAGCAAGACAAACATCACCTTGTAGTGCTAAACCACCATCTTCCCCACACATGACACCAACACTGAGTAACTACGCAATTAGTACTGAACATCCCATTCGAGCGAGCCACACGATACACGATAACGGGGTGCCTTCATTCAGCCACATGCCACGACACTAGCACGACCGACTCACTAGTGAGTCCTGTACTCATGCCACCCAAAAGGTGTCATGGCAACGCTTGAGCACATACATAGTAACACCAACTCGGGCTAACCCATCCTCTCTTTGTTTATCATGTCACTGGACGGAAGAAGTGGGTCTCTTGAGAAAACAGCTGTCCGACGTAAGTGCCCTTAAGATACACTACATACTCGCGTCACCATCGGCCTAACCGCTCGCCACACACCACAACATACTTGTGCACACTGCCGTACGCACACACATCTGCGCATCTTCACAGCAGTGACGTGTTGCACCCAACCGCACACAACGCCACTGTAGGAGCTCAGCACCTAACACATGATGACATGTACACCACTAGGCCCACACGACCTCATAGAGCTACAACCAGCTGAATGGGAATGCAGTCCACGATCACAGTCGACCACAGCGACGCCTGAAAGGCAGAGCGACTAAGAACATATGTACACACACATCAAACAATCTGATCGCAGCAACGAAAAAGCTTGGACCCTATGCTGCCCCTCATAACCCCATTCCATCGGAGTGCAAACACGAAGCTGCACTGCTGAGCACTCAACTATCAGCACACAAGAGCAATTACTAGCTAACCTCTCTCATTGGCCTTGTTTTCACATTTTTGGGCCCAAAAATGGAACCGCCCAACAGTAAGGGTAGGTTAAGGAGCGAGAACACATACGAATAGATGGGAGCTCTCATCTCAGGCTTGACAAATAATTCACCATCCGCGAGAGGAGACACGTGCCGAATCATGCACAGCAGCGGCAACCTCAACCTCTAAGAGCACATAAATCACATACGGTATCTATTCGCGATTCTTCTACTATCTCTGTAAGTTCTCGGTACCTCACATCTACCCCTCATTTTAAATCCTCAGTTTTTCTAAATTCTCCTTCGACATTCTCAATCCTCACAGTAAAACTTCCCTCTCGTCTCTCATGTCAGTCTTCTCAGGTCATTCATCATCTCTCTCTATCATCCTTCTAAGACACTGGAAACAGCCACACCCATCCAAAGAAAATATTTCTCTCTTCTCCCGTCTTATTCTTCTCTCTCTCTCTCTCTCTCTCGTCTCCTCTCTCTCTCTCTCTCTCTCTCTCTCTCTCTCTCTCTCTCTCTCTCTCTCTCTCTCTCTCTCTCTCTCTCTCTCTCTCTCTCTCTCTCTCTCTCTCTCTCTCTCTCTCTCTCTCTCTCTCCTCCTCTCTCTCTCTCTCTTCTCTCTCTCTCTCTCCTCTCCGTCTCTCTCTCTCTCTCTCTCTCTCTCTTCTCTCCTCTCTCTCTTCTCTCTCTCTCTCTCTCTCTCTCTCTTCTCTGTCTGTCTGTCTGTCTGTCTGTCTGTCTGTTCTGTATCTGGGTAATTGTGTGGACCCCTCAGGCTCCCTGTGCTTTCCACTTATCATTTTATTGCCAATTAAACAGAACACATCAATGCAGCTTCACAATTATACCTTCAGGGGGGTACGAGAGTGTGTGTGTGTGTTGTGTGTGTGTGTGTGTGTGTGTGTGTGTGTGTGTGTGTGTGTGTGTGTGTGTGTGTGTGTGTGTGTAGGGGAGCTATTAATCACAGTCAAATCCGTTCATTTCACTCTTTGTTGCTCCAATGAATCTTTTGTTTTAGAGTGCTTGTGTAGAGGGGGTTGAGTAAAACATGATCCCAGCTAGTCCAGCTGTGTTCTCATGTGTTCTGTTTTCACCAGCCTTACCACTCCACTTTGAGCTCTGGTCACACACACACACCCACCCACACACCCACACACTCCTCTCCACTGACCCCTCTCTACACAAAGGCTTCTCTCTCTATAAGAAGAGAGAACCGATGGTTTTCCATCAATCGGCACCAGGAGATTCAGAGCTTTTAAACGGTGAGCTGTTAAAAATGTCCAGCAACACTGACTGGATTAGGACGGCCCTGGATGATCAATATGAGATTGCAGAGCTCGCCACCTGCCTAGAACACACACAATTAACCAAAACCAAACAAACAATACCACCCTCCAATTCTGACTCCATCACACTGGTGAATTATAGAGGGGAGAAATGTGTGTGTGTGTTTAGACACTTGGTGCAATTGTAGGCCTGACGTATATCGATCTCTAGAAGGCTCTTTATGAGGAGCCCTGAGTGCCATTGATTCCAGCTGAGTGTATCATTAAAATGTGTGGGCCGTGTCACACAGCCTCTCCCTCATAAACACAGACGGTAAACACTGCACCCAGATCAGGAGTTAGAGCTGTGATGTGTTTATGTGTTCTCTGCTCGMGTTTTATACTGAACACTCACTTTGACTCCAGCATCCCTCAGCCAGAGAGACCAGGTAAAGATTTAGGGTCCTGATGTCTTTCCCTTGCATGCTGATCTAAGGTCAGTTTTGTGTTTTCTGCTGTGATGGTAAGGGTAGGATTTGGGGATAGTAAGCTGATCCTAGATCTGTGTTGTATGGGTAACTTCTACCTATAGTGTTTGAACTTCTCTCCATCTGTCAGGATTTTTTAGAAGCTGCTGTCAGTCTCTCTCTTAATCTGTTGTCATGGTGATGTCAATGTCCAACAGGTGTTTTAAACCACCTGCAGGTTTAGAGAGTTTTAAGATATATCAGTGAATGCTACATCTAATGGTAATGAGTCTGGATGCAGTGTGAGGACAGATTTCCTTGATTAGAATATCTCAGCATCTCTCTGTGTGTTTCTCTCCACCTCTCTCTCCCTCCCTCTCTTTTCACCTCTCTCTCTGTCTCTCATGGAGTTGTGTTCTCTCACCGTACTGGCAGATGTATCGGTTGCGTGTTTTACAGCGCTGGTCGTTCCAGTTGAAGGCGCTGGAAGCCTGCAGCTCCACACAGTTCCCAAAGCTGCAGGGAGAGGGACACGAGGGAGAGGAGAGAGGGAGGAAGAGTGAGATGGAGGGGACACAGAGACATCTGGTGGTCAGACAGAAGATAACATTCTGCTTTCAAACACAGTAGCCTCAATGTCCAGGGCCCGTATCAACAAAGCATCTCAGATAAGGTGTGCTGATCTAGGATCTGTCCATATAATCATATTCATTTTGATCTAAAAGGAAAAACTGATCCTAAATCAGCACTCCTACTCTGAGATGCTTTGTGGGTATGGGCCCAGGCTTCTCTCCTCCTGACACAGAGGGTGAGGTGATAATGTTAGGCTACGTGAGACTATACCTGTGTTCCACACAGTATAGAATAACCATGGTGGTAGAAAATATGTTCATTCCAGTAAAAAATATAATGGAGTCGCATTTGCAGTGCCTCATTCCACCTGCTTACTGTAGATTCTGACAACAATAATATTATTTTATGATTATCCATTCAACAAGGTGATGTGATAATAGAAAGTTATAATTGTTGTTACTATTATCATTAAGTTGTCAAAAGTTATGACTCTCTCACCCCTGGTTGTCAGGCTGTCCAAAGGCGAAGCTGCTGTATGTGGGGATTTCTCCTGAGTCCCAGCGGAAAGAGTCCTTCAGAGGTTTATATGTCAGCCCTGGACACAATACACACAGCCTTACAGGACYCMTATCCTRATCTCACCTTGACACATCTCAATGCTGCTCACACAAACTCKCAAAGTCAGCCTGTCAAKGCTATTTGGCTGTARGTAMAGAAGGACAGMGAAAGTGACGTACCGATCCAGAAGTTGCGTGTCTCAAAGTCGGGGTCTGTGACCTCGTTGCTGGTCTCCAGCTGGCTGAGGTAAAATGTGAGGATGTCCTGAACCTTCTGGTTGTGGATCTGGGCCAGAATCCCCCCTCGCTCCTGGGGTCCAAACAGAAACCACAACATGGGTTACACTCACTCACACACTCTCACAATCTCACACTCTCACACTCTCACACTCACACACTCACACAATCTCACACTCTCACACTCTCTGTCTCTCACTCTCTCTAACCTGACAGCGGGTCTTGGCTCCATAGTAGGTGTCGACCTCTGGAGACACCATGAAGCACTCTCCATCTATCCTCACGTCACAGCTGTGGAAGGGAAACTGCTGCTTCTCTACAGAAACATAAGCAACACACATTAGACCTCAGTAAAGAGACACCAGGCACTGACCATCCATCTTGGCTCAAACTCAATGTACAGACCGCAGTCCATTCTGGTCACAATAAACACTATGACCTTTTATCATTTTGATTTGC
>NC_036855.1:61636191-61637058 GCF_002910315.2 Salvelinus sp. IW2-2015
GGCACTGACCATCCATCTTGGCTCAAACTCAATGTACAGACCGCAGTCCATTCTGGTCACAATAAACACTATGACCTTTTATCATTTTGATTTGCTCAACTCCTGCGTCCTCTCTCCTCCGTCCTCTCTCCTCCGTCCTCTCTCGCCTCCTTTTGAAAACATCCAAGTTAATCGAGGAGAGTCGGCAAGCAGAGTGAAGGTGGATGAAAATGCACTTGCTTGAAATGAGACGGTCCTTCTCCACTTGTGCGTCAATAGGCAAATTACGTTTACAGAGGTGGATCCCATAATAAATGTGTAAAGTGATCAAAACAAATTAAGTTAGTTGTGGAAGATATTTTATAGATAAAACAATAAGTAGCATATTGTTTTTAAATGTGTGCATGTTCTTAGTCTGACAAAAACAAAAGCTGATTCAAAGGGAGGGGGTGTGACAGACTTCAAAACTCTTCCGCGGTAGGATACACAAGTATCCTCGATGAAAGGTGMRTATCGAGGAGGGGAGGACACTCTTCCTACTGACGAATTGACACACTGCTCGACCACTCGATCAATTATCAGTTTCCAGGTCAAGGAGGAGAGAGGATGGAGGAGAGGACGGAGAAGAGAGGATGGAGGACGGTCTTTTGCCCAAACAAGAAAAACCCCTGAGATGCATATGGCTTGATAACACAGTAAACATTGGAATCCAAATGGGCTCAAACTAGCAGATACAACTTGAATCACCCCCATTACCAACATCACACTCAGCACCCCCATAACCAACATCACACTCACCTGCACACTCAGCACCCCCATAACCAACATCCCACTCACCTGCACACTCAGCACCCCCATAAACAACATCACACTCAGCACCCACATAAC
>NC_036855.1:61643640-61669876 GCF_002910315.2 Salvelinus sp. IW2-2015
ACATACACATACACATACACATATGTTTAAACAAATAGAATGGGGAACTACCTTCCCATGACTGAGGGTGACAGACCGACTTCCTCTCTTTGTGACCTGAAGGGCTCTTTTTCAGGGACACATTTTGCTTTTGGGACACTCCCATGCCAGGCTCTCCATTTAGCCCCCTATTGTTAATGTTCACTGACAAGGTTTCTTCTGAAGACTTAGTCGCAGGGCTCTGGAAATCGATAGCCTAAAATGGATACAGTATTTAGGGACTGATGGGGAGATCGATAAAATGACAGACTGTGTGGGAGTATGAGAGGGAAATAAATAAATAAAGTTGGTTGTATGAGCACAGACCATGGCACAGTGACTCTGCTGCTCTGCCAGCTGACCATTGGGTCACTGAGTATACTATCTCATCCTCATAGGTCTTAAATAGATCAACAACAGCAAGTGTGCTATCCATCGCTAAAGGCCAGCACAGGCCATGTGATGGTACCTGATCTTAAACAAGACAGTCCTAAAGAAACTACACAGTCAGTATGGTGAACAGCGAACACCCTGGGAGGCTGAAAGGTGATCTCTGCTTTTAAAGCTGGTGCACTTAGGGCAGGATTCCGGCTAAGCAAGGTGGCCTATGAGCCCTGTATTTGTATTTATTATGGATCCCCATTAGTGCTACTCTTCCTGGGGTCCACCACAATTAAGGCAGTTATACAATTTTAAAAACATTGCAATACATTCACAGCACACTGTGTGCCCTCAGGCCCCTACTCCACCACTACCACATATCTACAATACAAAATCCATGTGTACGTGTGTGTGTATAGTGAGTATGTTTTCGTGTGTGTGTATGCATGTGACTGTGCCTATGTTAGTGTTTCTTCACAGGTGTTTCATAAAGTGTATTTTTATCTGTTTTTTAAATCTAATATTACTGCTTGCATCAGTTACTTGATATGGAATAGAGTTCCATGTAGTCATGACTCTATGTAATACTGTGCGCCTCCCATAGTCTGTTCTGGACTTGGGGACTGTGAAGACCTGTATTTAACATGAGATCCTCTCTAAGCTTTACAGGAATGTGGTTCTGAATATAAAACAGCAACACCTCCACCATTGGCATTTCTGTCTTTTCTGTAAATGTTATAACCTTGTATTGCTACCACTGTATCATCAAAGGTATTATCTAAGTGAGTTTCAGCGATAGTCAGAATATGAATGTCATATTATTGATTTCATGAACCTTGTTTCTTAAGCTACATATGTTAACGTGGGCTATTTTGAGCACTTTTCTGGGATGCTTGATTGTTTTCATTGCATTACTGGAGAATTTATGAGATATAGAATGTTCTCATGTTATTGATGTTAGTGCAGGGTGAGCTGCACACAGTGGACTTCCTACTAGGCCACACGGCCTCAGTGCTAACAGTGGACTTCCTACTAGGGCACACCGCCTCAGTGCTACAGTGGACTTCCTACTAGGGCACACCGCCTCAGTGCTAACAGTGGACTTTCCTATAGGCACGACCGCCTCAGTGAACAGTGAGCTTCCACTAGGCACACCCCTCAGTGCTAACAGTGGACTTCCTAACTGACCCGCGGTTTTTTATGTTGAACTTTAGTGGACTTCCTACTAGGGCACACCGAGTATGCTAACAGTGACTTTCTACTAGGGCAAACCGGTCAGTGGCTAACAGTGGACTACCTACTAGGGCACACGGTGCAGCTCAGTGGGTAACAGTATAATTCATCATAGTAGCATGTTATGCATAGTGCATCATTAGTGTAGGATAGCAAAGTCATAGGGGCATAAATTGATTAGTTACATGACTACCAACTTGTCCCTCTATAATGATGTACATATTGCTTGACAGTCATTATGACGAACTCAGTGTCACAATGGTGGAATAACTGAGCTGGGCTTGGACATTTGATAAGTCATTGTCTCAACGCAGCCTTATAATGCTTGTGAAAGGATCCACGTAAACCCAAATGATTTCGGGGGATTCCATCTCCTTATCATACTATACAACACGTTTTTGTTATCCAAAAGTTATTGAAATGTCAATCAAAAGTTACCCACCCATTGAGCTCCTCTAATGTCTCTCCTCTTCACTATGAGAGGAGTGAGACCAGAGAACAACTGGTGGACCTGTGCTGTAGGGGAGCTTAGAGAGTTGGAGAAGGGGTCGTGGAAGTGTAGGGGTATAAGGGGGGTGGGGAGTAGGGCGCAAGCGGACCAATCTGGGCGTGTTAGCGTCTCTTTATAATCGCGCTTGCTGGTTGAGAGGTGTGTGTCTCTAAAGTGGAGGATCAAATGAAACCCACCGTCACCCGCTATTAACATTCTCTCCTCTCCTGGCACAGAGCCTGCTACAACATAGACAGACTCACAGGGTTATGCTTAAAGATACAGTACAGTCAGAGACATGATGGGCCTGTCAGTATCAAGTACTGAGTTGGGATATCCGCCCACTAAAGAGACACAAGGCACTGAGGCAGATGAAGAACTGAGTGTCTAAACAGTGTCCCAGTAGACACATTTATAAGCATACAGTGCATTTGGAAAGTACTCAGACCCCTTAACTTTTTACACATTTTGTTACTTTACAGCCTAATTCTAAAATGGATTATATTGTTTTTTCCCCCTCATCAATCTACACACAATACCCCATAATGACAAAGCAAATAGAGGCTTTTAGAAATGTTTGCAAATTTGTAAAAAATGTACGTGAGGATATATTACTGTGTTCTTGGGGACCTTCAATGCTGCAGAAAATGTTTTTGTACCCTTCCCCAGATCTGTGCCTCGACACAATCCTGTCTCCGAGCTCTACGACAATTCCTTCGACTTCATGGCTTGGTTTTTTGCTCTGACATGCACTGTAAACTGTGGGACCTTATATAGACAGGTGTGTGCCTTTCCAAATCATGTCCAATCAATTGAATTTACCACAGGTGGACTCCAATCAAGTTGTAGAAACATCTCAAAGATGATCAATGGAAACAGGATGCACCTGAGCTCAATTTCGGGTCTCATAGCAAAGAGTCTGAATACTTATGTAAATAAGGTATATCTGTTTTTTTATTTGCAATACATTTGCAAAAATTTCAAAAAAACAGTTTACGCTTTGTCATTATTGGGTATTGTATGTAGATTGATGAGGATTTTTTTTATATAATACATTTTAGAATAAGGCTGTAACGTAACAAAATGTGGAAAAAGTCAGAATATTTTCTGAATGCACTGTATAAGCAGCATATAAACAGTGTGGATTTTTCTGTTTTGCTGATGAGGAACTGATGAGGCAGCCTCTGCCTCTGCCTCTGTTAGGACAGGTAGACGGACAGTGGCTGTCACTCATTGACTAAGCTGTTTGACCCCTGTCTCATCTTGTGCGCGTCGAGTGGTAGCAGAATGTCTCCGCTRAGCGTGAACTGCCCCGGCAACCACAGCCAGTTACCGTGGAGACGGCTGTCAGCACTCAGGACCTGAGCGTGAAAGGGGYGTGTTTCCACATATGCCGTTTCACGACTGGCCCCCCAAGAAGGGGTCCTGTTTCAGAGATGGGGAGAGGGGACAGAGGGGGAGGAAAGGGGGAGGGAGAGGGTATCCTGGCACACATCAGTGGGATGTCATGCAAAGRTATCCGACTCCCACTCGCTCTTCAGAGAGATCWAAAATMTTGCCAGGCCATCAACATACAACCATCTCTCCATTTCACTGACCCCCATCTCTTCTCCTTCACCATTACTACAGCCCCCACCAGTCACATCTTTCCACACCTTCTCAACGTTGCTCCTCAAAGATTCTGCCAGCCTTCCATCACCTTGAGAGGGCCCCAACACAAACAGACTCTCCAGGCCACTCCTGTCCTACTGATAGCCACATCTCACAGCCTGCCTGTGTGTACTCAGCAGAGCTCACAGCTGGTGTTTTCACCTGAATGTGTGTTATAAAAAACACCCCCCTTAGAGAGGAGCCAGAATGAGACAGCCAAACAAATCAGTGTCATTTCCTCCATAGTGGCTTGAATGGGTCCACTGATGAGGTGAAAAGAGGGGAGTTTTCATCTTGTCACCTTTTAAGTTAATCTTCCTCTGGCACATCTGTGTTAATATTTAAGGGCCTTCTGAAAGGGAACACTGACCCGTTTGTCAATTATTGAACCTTGCAGTGAAGTAAGAGATCCTCAATAGTCAGAAACACTGACTGTAGCCATGTGTTTCAATTTATTAAGGAAAATACCTACTAAAACTCAGATGAAGGTCTTATGACTGACACACGAAAACATTGGAGAGAATACAACAGTCCCAGTGTATGGGAGTATACATGCCATACTATAAAGAGCTTGGAAAGGATGATATTGCTTCCTGTAGGACTAACTTCATCATTAGCACTACTTCCTCATCATAGGACATTTGTTGTTTGATGAATGGAGGCATGTCCAGATGTCAGGGGAGTGACAGCTAATTAAGAGTGTGCTAAGCCCCTTTGAGCACATTGTTCCCCCTGYTGTCCTCTGGTCAAAATCATCAYRGCACGCTTTGATGCCGCCAGAGGGGAGCAGGGTCACCYGGCAAGTCCCCTTCTTGAATGTTCCATTTCACGTCACAATGCATCAGCGCAAGGAATTAAGTAAGTACAGGAGTGAAGCAAAGACCAGACATAGGAGTATGTTGAGTCTTACTCTGTTATGGTCCGTAAAGTCAACAACTTATAGCTGAGGAATTGATGTTGGCAAGGAGTGCAGACCATAAAATAAGCCAAGACAGCACAGAGCTTTTAATAGCAAAGTGACAATCAGCAGGAACACTGTTTCCCAGGCGATGTTTTCATGCACAKTCAAAACTGTCTTTTAGCCGTGGGAGTCCTCAGCTAAGTGGAGACATTAAGTGGGTTGAACTTTGACCTAAAGTACTGTAAATTACTTAACTACAGACGCACACATAGCCTATATACTTTCTCTCACACATATCCAGCATGCAAAACTTGAAATGACTTCATTACAACGAGAAAATTAGTTTCTGCAATGAGTAGARGTAATACAAACGCCTSCCRCTGTCTTACACSAAAAGAAAATACTTAATTTCCATTTCTGTATTTGAAGCAAAGTACCTCCTATTGTCAGACAGGCTTCCCRAGCCCTCGGGGAACCTCCAGAGGGCATGGACTGAGTACAGAGAGAGAAGAGCCTCATTTGTGAAACTGTGTGAAGCGCTGCTCTTTTATCTCCTGAAGAGAAGAAGAAGAGGGCGGCTGCTGCAGGGCCACACTATAATATCTTTACCGACACAATGAGACAGCGCTTACCCACACCTGCTGCCATGCCTGGGTGGAAATTCCTCAAAGAGAATCACAAACGCAGCTAAAGCCCTGAGCCTTTTAAGCGTTTATCAGTAAAGCTCCTWAATATGCTTCATCAGCTCGCCCGGATTCCTCCATCGGCCTTCGCAAGCAAATTACCTGTAATACCACAGTCCTGAATGCTGCATGATAATATCCTCATCCTCTTTTTCTCATGACYTGTTATCAGCTATGTGCAGTTTGCCGATGCTTAGCAGCAGTCTAGGAACTCTGCTCTATCTGTATACATGGGCTTTGAGAACGCAATCTATGATAAGTGAATGTTTTGGACGAAACGGCCATTAGGCCTCTAGGACATACTATTCAACCCCACTGTTTTGTGTTTCATTATCCACTGATTGTCCTCTGTCCTCGTCTGTCCTCATGCAATGTAAGCGGGAGATAAGGGAGATAAGACTGGCACAGTAATAGTGTCACGCCCTGATCTGTTTCACCTGTCCTTGTGCTTGTCTCCACCCCCCTCCAGGTGTCGCCCATCTTCCCAATTATCTGTACCTTTGCCTTACCCTGGATTTTCAACCCATGTCTGTCTTTGCCTGCCCCTGTGCCACAATAAACATTGTTACTTCGACAGACTGCATCTGGGTCTTACCTTGATCCCTGATAAATAGATGGCATCAGATATGGAGAAAATGCCCAGTGGTTCTCATTGACTCAACAAACAGGGGGATTATCATTGGAGGCTTGTCACACATTAGTGTCGTTTCAGGCTGCACAGTGCCTACCCACACTATTCACTCAGTCCTTGGGTAACATGCTTGTTTTGTCTCACGTTATCTGAGTGTTTAAGTGGAAATCATGAGACTATCCCTGAGACCGTTAGTCTGCATTACCTAATCAGTGATGAAAACTACAACTTCTTCAATTTAGTTCAATTAAGTTCAGTTAAGATTCATTTACATTGCCTTCAGAAAGTATTCACACTCCTTGACTTTTTCCACATTTTGTTGTGTTACAATGTAGAATAAGTCAAGGGGTATGAATACTTTCTGAGGCACTGTATACAACTAGTCGCTGTAATTTTCACATGACTAGTCAGTCTGCGGGCAAACAACGATTCTAACAGTGAGGAAACCCTAAATCTAACTGAGCCGCCAGGTAGGCGCTGCCATTGACTTCATCTACACACACTGATATAACATCTATCCTGCCTGTTAGTTTGAGTAGAGACAGAGAGACACAGTATGTAATCCTCCTGGTCCCTAACAGGTATATCTATCTCAGAGCCCCAGGGACAGATCCCAGATCCACCCCACACAGTGTTGATGGCCTTCAGCATTAACACCCTGCCAGAGACAGCACCATACAGAACAGCTGTGGTGTCAGTGCCCCTGTGACTGCAACATGCACTGTCTTCGTTAACACACTGATATTCACTGTCTCTCACTGTTGGGAATATCAACGTTTCAACAGAAGATACCCTGTGAGAAATCTCTGGTGTCGCTGCCTTTGTTTAGTTGTTAGAGATGGGGAAATGGGGATACCCTCAGAGAGGGAGGAACTGTGACTACTTATGAGGATACGATTTCAACTGATCTGTACAGTACCTTTGGATATAATATATAGCTGTGTTATAAATCATGGATCAAATGGAGGGCCTTTACCGAGGGCTCGGTTAACCAAGAGACAGACTCTGTGACAAACGGTAATTGGGAGCATGGGAAAGAGCACAGGGGAGGGTTTCTGGCAGGGCTCTATTTCAGGTGACCTTGGTGTCCAGCAGGCAGCAGCAGCCATGTAACTCAGTGATGTGTTTCAAATGGGCCAGCCTGCATGGCAGCACGGCAGTTGGCATAGTTACATTTGCTTACAGCTCCGGGTAGAAGTTGCCATCATAGAGCTAGGACCAGCCTATACTCCCCAATCAGAGGGGCAGACAGACAAACAGACAGACAAACTGACACACACACACACACACACACACAACATAAATATAAGGAAAGGCAGGCAAGGCAACTAACCATTTTTTGCATGTTAGCGGCCATGGGGGTGACCCAGCTGCGCAGCCTATTGTGCTGTGTAACAATCAGAAAATGCTCCTTCAACCCAAGCCCTGGAATAAAGAAAAGCACACAATTATTTAGGACTGGTCGCCATGGCAATGGAATGCAAGTGTCTGTAAGGGGGACAAGGGGGTTGGCTGAAAGGTCTGTTGATACAGTAGCACTCCACAACATTGGGACAGTGTATATCCACAGCCTGTACATGCCATAGGCTAAACAAATTTGTATGGCCTATCATTTGGAGAACTGAAATGTGTATTGCCGCCTATCATTGGAGAACTGAAATGTGTATTGCCGCCTATCACTGGAGAACTAATATCTCTATTCAATATATAGGCCTTGTAGCCTTACTGAGGATGTTTTCCCCAAATAGGAATCTGACAGAAATATAACAAAATCTTACAATTTTCAGAATCCTATAGCATTCTTTATTTTATTGGGAAAGAAGAAAAATCGCATAGGTTATTTTGATTAAACATAGCATAGCATAATTTACTAATGAATGTTATCGGCTGTTTAGCCTAAATGCTAATCACATTTTAGCAATTTACAATTTAAGATGGAATGTAGGAAACAGATGACAACTTACAAGTTGTATCTGCTTAAAATTAGTTAGTTAGTCCAGTATGGCTCAGTTGATAGAGCATGGCGCAAGGGTTGTGGGTTCGATTCCCACGGGGGCCCAGTATGAAAATGTATGCACTCATTACGATAAGTCGCTCTGGATGAGAGGGTCTGCTAAAATGTTAGCCTATATCCACTGTAAATTAAATAACATTGCAGAGTGAAATGTTCTGCATTAATTAGAATAGTTTGAGAATTCTTTGCAAGAGAAGTTAATAAAAACCATCACACTTTTCTTCACATATACTGTATCGCGTGCATCGGCCACCCTGCTGTTTCCTCTGACCAGTGCTGAGCCGAACACAGAACAGGCGATGCGCGCTCTTACCGCTCTCAGATGAATCAGCGCGGCTCGGTTTCTCCGTGATTATCCTATTCGCGTGGGTGCTGTACGGGGTCTGGAGGGTCACCATGAAAAACAGAAGCAGACACGAGGGACCAGTTAGAGACCCCATGGCTACTGAGGTAAATCGTGCCAAGTACTCTAAACTCCTCGTGGTCAAGTGGCTCCCTCTTTTACCCTCCTCTTCTCTCCCTCTCTTTCACTCCCACTCACTCTCTCTCTCTCCCCTTCCSACGAGTTGTCAACATTTTGCAACTGTTCTTATCCACTCACGCGCACACAGTTGGCCGCTACTCAAACTTTAGTTGAATGAATGATACACGATCAGCAATAAACCCACATGCACAACCAAACTTCTAAAAGCTTGGCTGACCTTTTAACCACACAAATCAAATCAAATCAGTATTAAGTCATGCAGTGGTGACCCGGTGGGGCTGTTAAGTCTGTTTAGCTAAAATATATATATACAGTGCCAGTCAAAAGTTTGGACACACCTACTCATTCAAGGGTTTTTCTTTATTTTAGTATTTCTATAATGTAGAATAATAGTGAAGACATCAAAACCATGAAATAACACATATGGAATCATGTAGTAAGCAAAAACGTTTAAACAAATCAAAATACTATATATGGATATATTTTGGATTCTTCAAAGTTAGCCACCTTTGCCTTGATGACAGCTTTGCACACTCTTGACATTCTCTCAACCAGCTTCACCTGGAATGCTTTTCAACAGTCTTGAAGGAGTTTCCACATATGCTGAGCACTTGTTGGCTCCTTTTCCTTCACTCTGCGGTCCAACTCATCCAAACCATCTCAATTAGGTGAGGTCGGGTGATTGTGGAGGCCAGGTCATCTGATGCAGCACTCCATCACTCTCCATCTTGGTCAAATAGCCTTACACAGCCTGGAGGTGTGGTGGGTCATTTCCTGTTGAAAAACAAATGATAGTCCCACTAAGCGTAAACCAGATGGGTTCCAAGAAGGCTCAAGGTCATTGGCCACAGATCAAATGACGTCAAATCACATTATATTTACCGTAGCTTTGATTGGACTGATCATGTTACTTTCAAAATCTTAGCTAGCAAGCTAGACAAGCAGTCATCATCATGAATCAGGTATTGGTGCTCATTGGCATTGGACATAAAAATGTGTCACGACTTCCACCGAAGTCGGTCCCTCTCCTTGTTCGGGTAGCGTTCGGGCGGCGACGTCACCGGCCTTTCTCCATCGCCGATCCACTTTTCATTTTCCATTTGTTTTGTCTTTTGTTTTACACACCTGGTTTCATCCCCAATTCATGTTCATTATTTAACCCTCTGTTTTCCCCATGGTTTTTGTGCGTGTTTGTTTATTGTAAGTTCGCCGATGTTTGTGGCTTGGTGTTACTTCTTGTATTTTGAATTTTGAGTAAAGTTCCTTTTGTTACTCATCTCTGCTGTCCTGCGCCTGACTCCTCTGCACCAGCTACACCCAGATCTACAAAATGTCAAGTTGAAAATCGCAAATTCAACAATGAGTGGTTGTGAAGGAATCAGTAGCTAACTGCAAGCGTTGCAAAGCAATCACTATTTTGCTTCTCCTGCCTGCTATTCAGTGGAGAGGGTGTGTGGTCCAAGTCTGGGTTTAAGGATATAAAACATCTGTCTGAAATTATCTCTTTTCCAAGCTTAAAATGATACAATTCACTCGCAGTACCATGGCCCAGTAAAGGTTGAGTCATTGGCCATGTTGTCAATCCAGCATGACTTCTGCAGCATTCAAAACAACTGGAAACTCAGAACTGGGAAATCTCAGGCTTCAGTTCAAGACAACTGGGAACTTGGCGAAAAAATGAGCTCCGACTAGGAAAATACATTTTGAACGGTCATCCAACTCAGAATTCTAAACCGGGAACTTTGGCCTCTTTCTAGAGCTCCAACCTGAAGATCACTGACATCATGATTCAACTGTGTTTTTTGTTGTTGTTTCCAGTTGTCTTGAAAGCACCTTTGATGACAAAATTTGCCCACAAGAAGCACCACCACGCCACCTTCCTGTTCAAGTGAGGACAGCGCAACAATGGTGAGTCCAAAAATGTATTGTATGCCGCTGCATAAATTAGCTCATGTGCTTTTCTTCACGAGGAGGGATACTATATAATGTTGTTGGGTCTGTAACCATGCTTGCCAGTGACAGTCGCTTCCCATTCAAATATTTGTTTTCAACAAAAAGTTCAGTAATAGACCCGTGTAATTCCAGTTGATATTGCAAGCATTGTTTATTGTTTTTTTGTCACCGTTATAGTGCAGTGAATGTATTGTTATGTGCTGTGTTGTGTAGTGGCTTTGCTGGCATGCATAAAAACAATGGTTGAGTTTGCCCCACCAAGATTTACATGCTAAAATCGTCACTGGTCTCATATGTGAAAATGTTTCGTCTGTTCCTCAAAATTGTAAATGTCAACCATTCCCATGAAAAACTAGGTGAGACAATTCAACTCATTCAAGTTGTCTACAGAGAATATACAGTGCATTCGGAAAGTATTCAGACCCCTTGACTTTTTCTACATTTTGTTACGTTACAGCCTTATTCTAAAATATATATTTTTTTAATCCCTGATCAATCTACACACAATACCCCTGTCACGCCCTGGCCTTAGTTATCTTTGTTTTCTTTATTATTTTAGTTAGGTCAGGGTGTGAGATGGGGGATGTATGTGTTTTGTATTGTCTAGGGGTTTTGTATGTTTATGGGGCAGTGTCTAGTCTAGGTGTATGTATGTCTATGGTTGCCTAGATTGGTTCTCAATTAGAGACAGCTGTCTATCGTTGTCTCTGATTGGGAACCATATTTAGGCAGCCATATTCATTAGGTAGTTCGTGGGTGATTGTCTATGTGTAGTGTTTGTGTCAGCACTATTTGTTTATAGCGTCACGTTCGTTCGTTTGTTGTTTTGTTAGTTTGTCAAGTGTTCTTCGTTTCATTTCATTAAAAGAAGAATGCATTGTTATCACGCTGCGCCTTGGTCCTCCACTCTTCAACCATATAACGAACGTGACAACCCCATAATGACAAAGCAAAAACTTTTTAACATTTTTAATATTAGCAAATTTATTACAAATAAAAACTGAAATAGCTTGTTTATTCAGACCCTTTCCTATGAGACTCTAAATCGCCACTGCTTCCTTCCAAACCACTTTTGCGATTTCCGACTTGTTTTGTAATGTTTATGTCCAATGGCCGATGAGTACCGAGACGTTTTATTTCTCTTCATATGAAAAGGATTTGCCAGTAGATTTTCAACGCGATTCATGATGACGACTGCTTGTCTAGGTTGATAGCGAATATTTTGAAAGTGAACTGATCATGTCAACATCCTAATCAAAGCTACGGTCGATAAAACGTCCTTTGATCTGTGGCCAATGACCTTGAGCCTTATTGGACGGGCCCTTCTACCGTAAATCTATGCCAGCACCCAAAGGGGCTTGAACTTTCTAGCTCTCCCTGTAGATTTTTTCGGTGACGAGGTGTCCCCATGAGTGACAGAACACTGAGCCAATCACAGCGCAACTAGAGAACATTACCAACCCCTACGCTCTGTATTTTCCGCTGGCTGCCCCACCACTTCAGAAAGTACTGAGCTAGGCTGAAACACCTGCATTTTGGAGCTGCCTCACTCAATAAAGCTAAAAAGAGAACATGTTGTATGTGGCTTTATTAACAGTTTTTTACATTGTTTGCAAACAGATATTTGATATGTAAAAAATACATATACAGTACCAGTCAAAAGTTTGGACACACCTACTCATTCAACGGTTCTTTATTTTAACTTTTTTCTACATTGAGAGAATGTCAAGAGTGTCTTCACAAGGTCCTTTGCTGTTGTTCTGGGATTGATTTGCACTTTTCGCACCAAAGTACGTTCATCTCTAGGAGACAGAACGCGTGTCCTTCCTGAGCGGTATGACGGCTGCGTGGTCCCATGGTGTTTATACTTGCGTACTATTGTTTGCACAGATGAACGTGGTACCTTCAGGCATTTGGAAATTTCTCCCAAGGCTGAACCAGACTTGTGTAGGTCTACAATTTAATTTANTACTATTGTTTGCACAGATGAACGTGGTACCTTCAGGCATTTGGAAATTTCTCCCAAGGCTGAACCAGACTTGTGTAGGTCTACAATTTAATTTAGCAAATGAATGACTTAAAATGGAAATGAATTACTTAAAAATCATACAATGTGATTTTCTGGATATTTTTTTATTAGATTCCGTCTCTCACAGTTGAAGTGTACCTATGATAAAAAATTACAGACCTCTACATGCTTTGTAAGTAGGAAAACCTGCAAAATCGGCAGTGTATCAAATACTTGTTCTCCCCACTGTATATATTAGCTAAACAGAGCCCCATCTGTCCTGAATGACAGGTCGCCACTGTAAAACACATAGGATGTGTGTATATATGGAAAAATAGACCTTAAAAAAAGTCCACCAATCGATTTGGTCGAGCAGACGACTTTTGATTAATCAATAGTTTTTTTAGTCTGGACCAGCCCTAAGGCCAATGTATACCCTATGTAAAACAATCAAGATAACATAAATTAAAAGCCAAAGGTGACTGTCAGTAGGCCTATCTGAGTGATCCCAGGTGTGGCGTAGGGCAAGCTACATACAACAGTAGGCTACATCCGTGTTAGCACAAGTCAATTACTGTAGCCTAAACTCTTTATTAAGAACATATACCGTACTTGAGAGATAGACAAGGAGCCCAAACAGAGCAGAGATCAGTGTCACTGATCCATGAGAATAACATCTACAACTTCTATGGACTCACAATGAAAATATTTATGTTTCACTGAAGGCAACAGACATAACAAATATCTGACATGTGGCTTTTTTTCAATTAAGGTTTTCCAAAGAACAGATATTTTGTGTGTGTGTGTGTGTGTGTGTGTTCATTTGATGAGACTGGGCTACCAATGACTGGCATTACAGTCCTAACTATGGCATTCATTTGGAGAATTCTGCACCGCTTGTCCTATTTCCTCAGGATAGGTAACTACAGTGATTGCAGAGTGTAGCGCTGAAAGAAATGGCTCAGTCCGCCTTCATGCAATAGTGGGRAACACTGTGAGAGAGACCAAATAATCAGAGGTTTTCCTATGCCATCTCTATYRGGCTAATCTCTGCAAACACAAAGTACAACTATAGAATGAGATAAGTTTCAATAATCAGGGATGCTCACACACCATGACGAGAAATCTCACCCATCTTTTCAGGAATCCTTTGTTACGTAGTGGTCTACTACAGCAGTAGATCCCCACAAAGTCAGCAAGACAATATAATCACCACAGTGAAACTATGAAACGTCTGCTGAACAGAAGAGTTCTGATACCCAATCATTCTCCATCATCACATCAAAACCCCAACTTTTCCAACTACACCCCCGCCGCACGACACACAAACATATCAAATGTCTTGACCATTAGTAGGAAATAATATGCGCAAATGTAATCAAAAATGACATTTCACAATAAATCCCTCCAAACTTGAGTATTCTCAAGACTCTGTGATTTAATTTGAGGGTTCATACTGTATGTGTGTGTTCCCCACAGAAACTGAAGGACAGGGGGTAGGGGGTGTGTATTGGGGAACCAGTTTCAACAGAACCTCAACTAACTGTGCTGTTCTGCTTCTCATTAGAGAAGGATCTCACAGGATTGAGAGCCATCTCGTGTTTCTGTATTAAATTCTCAAAGATATAAAAGAACAGACATTGTGGAGTGAGACCCCCATGCAGTGAGGCACCAATCAGTCACGAACCACTCACTGATCATGGGCTATTGATTCTACATGCAGCTCTCTTCCCATTATCCTCCCATAGTGACATCACCTACTAGGATTAGGGAAGGTACTGTAGTAGCGCCGAGTCACCTCAGTGAGTAGGACAGAGATTCAGACATGGGAGTGATGCTTATATCACATCCTGGGCATAGTGAAGGGCTTTCAGTAGGATGGGGTACTGTACATGGGTGAGTAGGTGGGTGGGTGGTAGTGGGAAAGTTACTGTTGTGTGACTGTTGTCTTCAGTGCTGTCCTGGGGGATTTGAGACCATCATGTCAATGAGTCGTGAAAGAGACAGATTTTACCCAAGAGGACGGGTGCGGAGGTCCCTGTGATGAGTGATGCAGAACCACAAGCCCTGGAATAGAATAGAATGCAGAAGGGATAAATGTGTATCATAATGGACAGTGGGAGAGAACTATAGCTGAGCAAGCAGAGAAGCAAGGAGCAGTAAAGTAGAGGCCAGTAAATGCAGTACAGTTCAGTGCTAAAGGTCATCCACAAGTGGGTCTATACTACGTGGGTGGGTGGTTGAATCAGCTACAGGTGGAATCAGATCTAACTCACTGACAGGTCTGTGATGAAACAGGACTCCTGATGCTTCAGCAGTTGGTGATTTACTATCTGGAGCTGATTATGGCATGAGAATGTTTTATGGTATGAGAACGTTCACCAGGCTGGGGGTACGACAGAACAACTAACCTCAGCTATACTTCCATGGTAGTGGTGGTGTTAGGTGTGTTCTGCTGGGGAGATGAGAACAGAACCGTTGTATTAGATGATGGCAAGGTGATGGACACTTACTCCCTGCAGAGGGCACACCTTCCCCATCTTCTATGCTCACTCAACAGTAAACTTTTACTCTCAGGATGTCTGCCATTCAAGATAACAAAAAACACATTGGAACACAGACTCATTGTCCATTAGGCTACTGTAATTACCTGGTAATAACCACAAGGCTGAGTTAATTCAACAAAATGTGTGTGCTGTTCAAGTAGGTTATATGTATTCCTGTGTTACATAGTTATTTCCCTAATGAAAGATGGGTCTACATTTCCTCGTAAATCATGAGAAGATGCAACCTGTATGAGTTGTGTCTCACATTACCCTGCTTGTCACCTTCCCACAATGCCCACTGCCCAGTGGAGCTGCATCAATCCATCCAAGCTTCCTGATAAATTTGTTTTTCTCTTCAGTTTACAAATCCACATCTGAGAGGCTTTCATGAGGGAGGAAATTTGCCATGTGCCTTCCAAAAAAAGGAAAAGAGTTTGGAAAAAATACACATGCCTACGCAATGGTTATTTTGTAAAATGTGGTCAACAGGTCTTCTAGTCCCATAACCTGATTGTTTCTCGAGAGTAAACCCTACATTCCATAAAGTTTCGCTTGGCAACTTGTCTGACATGTGAATGAATTAATAGCATTTCTCACAAATACCACTGAGGTGCTTAAAGCGCATTTTACACACTGGATTCACTGTACCCAGAAGATACCCAACCCAGCACGCTTCGGGACTGAGTGTAAACGCAGTACAGGATTAACTGAAAATGATTTGGACGCACGCTGTCATTGTGTTCCTGTGGCTTTGTCCAATCCACGCTGCGTTTGGGCAGGTGAGTGTTTCCTGAGCTTGTCAGTGTCATGAGGGCACCCTGGGCACTATTAAGAGACAAGATATGGTGTTTCTTGGATATATTTTGCACAGCTGGTTGGTCCAATCAAAAATGTAGCTGATTTAAAAGCACATATTACACTACATACACAGAGTAAAACGTAAAATCCAGTAAATTACTGAATTTGATATGATCATGGATTACCATTATAATCTCTATGAGTGTGTTACGATTTAATGTAGGCTATTGTGGTTTCTGACGTGTTTAGGTAGTCCGTTAATGTAATAAATCAGAAAACATTTCCAGACCAATTAACTATCACATATAGCCTCAGCCATAGTTAAAATTCTTGCCATTATCTGTAATGACCTGAAAAGACAGTGGGTAAATATCACACAGATTTACAACTGGAAATAGACCTGAGAGAAAGGTTGTCTGAATGCCCTTTTCGTGGACAGGCTTTAGTTCAACATCTAACACTGAGGGATGCAGCATTGATGTCTGGGTGTTGTTGAAGGTCAAAACGCATCAAGCTGAAGTGTCAATCTCTTGTAAAGTCAGGAGCCTGCAAGTCCAGCTATAAGGTCATTATCCATGCATCATGAATGGACAGACACCCATTGATAGAACTGGTGTTTGGTCGACCTCAATTCCCAGGCAAGCTGCACAAACAATTACTAAGGCCCTTGCATGCATGTCAGACACCGAGAGGCCCATCACTATGAATAGACCCAACACTCTGACGTGTTTCAGCAAAAACCGCTAAACCTCTCTACCTTGTCACAGGACAAGGGTCTATATTACAGCAGGCTGGTATGGGTGTGTGTGTGTGTGTGTGGTGTGTGGTTGTGTGTGTGTGTGTGTGTGTGTGTGTGTGTGTGTTGTGTGTGTGTGTGTGTTGTGGTTGTGTGTGTGTGTGGTGTGTGTGTGTGTGGTGTGTGTGTGTGTGGTGTGTGTGTGTGTGTGTGTGTGTGTGTGTGTTGTACTCTTTCTGTTGTTCAGTTAGAAATTCATGTGGAATGTCAAATTTGGACTCAATTTAGTTTTTGACATTTAGTTAAGATCATGACGTACTGTGTGGTAAGGAGCTGTGTGTATGAGGAGTCTGTTGAGGTCTCATTAGTGATCTTTGGCTTGTTCTTGTCATGGCACAACTCACACTGCAGAATTGAAGCCATGCAGTGATTACATAATTGAACAATGTCAGCCAGAGTATTATTAGCTAAAGGACACTTTTCCTTTTATGCAAAACCTTTCTGCATCACAGAATTCACTTAGAACAATCTAGAATCTTGGATTAGATCACCATGCTACTTTGGCCTTCATCATTGCACTGCACACCCTCTCGATTCAAAGAGCAGCTCAGAACTTACTGAAGGAGGCTATAGGTATGTTATAGGCACACCAAGATAATGTCACAGACACATGAAATGCAAACACATGAAATGTTTTGCAGCGGAGGCAGAAAGAGGACATTATCGCTGGGGCACACAAACAGCAGCCTCTCCCTCCTCCCTCCCTCCCTCCCTCCCTCCTCCCTCCCTCCCTCCCTCCCTCCCTCCTCTCCCTCCCTCCGTCTGACTGATGTCGCTCCAGCAGCATAGCTCCTGCTCCAGTTTCAATCAGCCAGGTGTTTTCACAGGATGACCAAATATTTACTTTTCTTACATAACTTCTGCCAGATGAAAACACTAATTGGCTTTCTGAAAACATTCATGAGAGGACAGAGAGGAGGAGGGAG
This sequence comes from Salvelinus sp. IW2-2015, assembly GCF_002910315.2. Lineage (NCBI taxonomy): Eukaryota > Metazoa > Chordata > Actinopteri > Salmoniformes > Salmonidae > Salvelinus > Salvelinus sp. IW2-2015. The sequence continues at coordinate 61,661,153 of NC_036855.1, forward strand.
AGAGTTGAAAGAGGGAGTGAGAGTTTAGGAAATATACTACTACACTCCCTGATTTCTAAGCCAATGGGAGGAGAGGCTGTGCTCATACACAGGTGATGTTTACCCTCTGGGTGTTTATTCCACACCATCTGACCCCAAACAGCCTCCTACCCTTTATCAAAACCTACAGTACACCCACCCCTGCATCAAACAATGAACGCTATGAGCAAGCAACAATATTTTCTGCCTCCAAGGAGATCATTCCACTGACTGTCAGAACTTCCACACACTTCTGGGCTGAAAAGATAGAACAGCAGAGATAGGCTGGGATATGAGAGAAGACAGACTGGGAGGGGKTTTAGTGTGATGGGAATCTGTTGTGAGAATGAGTCCAGATTGGATTGGAGCCACTCTTTCTCTCATGGAGTGTCTTCAGTGTTTCACAGCAACCCCCTTAGACCATACAGGAGGCCTACAGGACTTCTCTCTGGCACCATCAAGTAACCTCACCAGGGGCATAAGCACACAACCACCAGAACATAAAACTACTACCACTAGAGAACAACTCACTTTGCACAAAGGCAACAGCCTACCAACACTACAGCCACCTCTGACTTCAAGTTCCCCAGCTGGTGGTAGGGGTTGTTGAGATGCCCATGCGTGCCCAGAACTCTTGGTTCACGTGTAGGGCAGACAACCAGGGGGATGATGTCGCCGCTCAATTAATTCATTCACCATTAACCATATTGACTAGGCTGCCTACTGTGGACAGTGAGATTAAAAACATGACCCTCTGAGTGCTGATGTAGTATTGACGCAGGTACATCTACTCTGATGTCTCTCCTCTGGTCTCCCTAGAAACCCAGACCAGTGACCATATGCCTTTTTAGAAACTTTATGTACTGTACACTACATTCTTTACCTTTCAGTGCTATCTTAGGAAAACCCCTCAAATACTTTCTAAATGCAGTWACAAATCACTTCATGTGGCTCACCAGCTGCTAGTTTATCATTCATAACTCAAGCCAATGTACAGTAGCTGCTGTACTTCTGTCCTGTTATTCCAACATTAACTTGTTGGTGAGGTACGGTGAATTTTCTGCTGTTCTGTCCAGTTGGATTAAGTTGTGTAAGGACATTTCCTTTGGGAGTGCTATGTGTAATGAATCAGATGGATAAGACAAAGAGCTGGTTTCATAGCGCAGGGCCGCAGTCAGGTGTGGTTGAATGTGTAAAGGCCACATGGAGGTGGTCAGTGTAAGCTGGGTCCAGGGCAGGCAGGTGGTCATACATAGGGGACCGAAGGCAACACGTGACAGGCAGGGAAAAGGCTAAGTAAGTTTGTCCGGGAAGATTCAGGCATTATTAAGTAGATAACAGGAAAAGGTCTTGATAGGCTATTATGTACATGCGGGAATAGGCTATTCCTAGTTGCTCGGTCGCATTGGCAAAACGACAATTCTATACCGACGAAGGATTACATTTCGGCGAGCTCAACCAAGAGAGGCTCGAATGAAGGTATGTGTCACAGAAGGACGGAAAACATTACTCTCGGACATGATGCGGGTGCAAGAACTATATGTGGTGTGATAATGACATAACAGGTGTGTGAACAGGCTGTTCATGATTATTTTAGGTATGACTCGTGCATCTGGAGCATGAAGCTGCAATTCAGGGGATCTATGTGTTGAGAGTGTGAGCTGGAAAGTGAGCTGCGTTCAGGGGGATCTACGTGTTTTCGATTGGTTAGGAGTGACATTGCCAGCTGTTGCAGAATGTGGTCTGTATATACTGAGTGATGTTCAAATTCTAGGAAGCTAATGTAAGAGTTAGTTCTGCCTCCATCTTCTGACCAAGTCACCTGTGTCTCACGGTCCTTGACTTGAGTTTAAATAGGCAGCGTCTATCAACTGTAACTGCATTTCATTAGGCAATGAGCATGTCTCTGTGCCTATGTCACGCATAGGAAAATAAACGTGCATGTCCTCTTTTATGCTCCTCAACCCACGTTTGTAACGTGCCCTTCACTAAACACATTAAGATCTCCTGTATTACTTTTTTAAAATACAGTAACTTCGCAAATAATTGCCTTTTTGGGATGACTCTCTTGTCAAGTTATCCCTGTAACAACTTTTTAACTGTTCGACTCGCACTGGCTTCCCTTTTTCTGTTGGACAAAAACGTTTTCACCTGTTACCATGCCCTGTCCTGTAGGACTGTCCCAGCAGGCAGGACATGCAGAGTCCCTAAAGCAGGTCACGAAGCTGCTGTCGACCCACGAGGCTGCATATCTTCAGAGCTCCGCACCCTGAGGAAGAAAACTCAACTTGCTACAAAACACAGCCACCAAACAGACTGGCAAAAACACAATGGTAAGTCGTCACACAGCCCAAACATCGGTTGAAGAAGCAACATGAGCCTTAGCCCATTTTTAGCCATAGGCTTAAATCTCGATTTCTTCAGTTTTTTTTTAAAATACAGAAATGCCTAAAATGGCTTTCAGTAGGCCTGCTGCTTTTTATTTTAGAATCCAAAACACCAGTTGCAAGAATGTGAGAAGTTTGTTATATACAATGTTTTGCTATTGTTGTCAACTCATGAACGAAACCAATCGTGATTTCGTTAAGTTCGTGATAGGCGCTACACACAGCACAGCTCCGTGACCGAGTAAGGTCCGCGGTAAAAAATGACAATGCATATAGCTAGGTCTGAAAAAGTAAACATGTCCTGCGTTCTAAAACATGTTAACTCTCGAGTTGGATTGGTTAATACTTTCAACCTATGTAGCTAGATCCTTACGCTCATTGTAATGGTTAAATTGGCATTTTGGTTGAGATTCACGCACGTGATGGTAGACTATGTCCCTTAATGTTTGACTATCTTGGCTATTCATGTTGGGAAGACTATGGCCTGGAGAGATTTTAAGTAGGGACTCTTAGTGAAATTTAGTAGGCCACCTACCATACCAGCCAACCCTGCCTGGCCACAACGGCTTCTGAGCTGAGAGTTGTTACGTTAAAGTCTAGAGACACACGCTGCCTGACCAGAACAAGCAGGAAGGTTGGGAAAGTGAACGAGACACCCTACGGTAACACCGAGGTTTCAATTCCTGCTGATAATGTGAGAGCTGTATATTAGTTGGTGGCCTGGGAGCAGAAGCAGAGATAGACTGTCAGGGAGAGCCTCACCTGGAGCGGCCAGCAGCCCACCTGCCTGCGCAGATGAAGTGACCCCTACCCATCTAGTCTACAGATCACCCACCCCGTAATCCCGCAAAACCTTAAGCCGATTAGGGAGACCCACACCATTCTGACGTAAAATCACCTCTTTTGTCAACCTATGGCATCGGACTTGTCATACGTTTCTGTGGCTCCTGTTCAGGTATGTCTCGGACCATTTGTATCCTTCTCGCATTTCCTGCGATATCTCGTCCCGGTAACTTCGTAAGAGTCAATACATGTTGTACTCGTTGTCTACCATTTCTCTCGTGTCAGTGTCCCTTCAGATGCGAGCCCAATATCCTCTTTGTGCGCCATCAAATGTCTCTTTGTATCTGCTGCTATGGCAATAGCTCATACGCTCATCGTCTTGATGATCACCACTGCCTCCTGTTAGATGCGCCCGACTGCTCCTTTACGGACAGGATACTCAGGTGATCGTCCTCTTTCTTTCCGCCAATTGTTTTGGTAAACTTCATGGCATATCTAACTGGTGAACATTTAATCCATAAGATAACAGCATGTGGGCTTGCACATGCACGATATCAGGGCGTTCACACTTATCCAATTTTCCTATATATCATATGTTATATCTTACCTCACTTGGCCATCGGGACACCAGAAGTGGGTTTTAGACTTAGGATCCAGTGATTTGTGTCAGTGACACATAGTGATTAAGGCCAGCCCTTCGCTGTCTGATGCACAGCTGCGTTTTTAAACACATTAATGAGTAACAACTTCAAGAGATAGTTCTACTTAGTGAGACTATAAGTCTCACGTGCTCATAATCCTTCTCGCTGCCCCATGCACTCGGGTTTAACGGTTGCAGTACTGCACAACACAATGGATGATGGCTGAGCAAACGGGCAGACTATTCAATGCTCGATGCAGCGCGACCACACGCACACAATAGAGAGAGCATGATAGGGAGCATTTTGCGTCTTTTGGGTCGTGCATAGGCTATAGGTTGTATCCAACCCGTTGGCTAGCGGTCAGAGTGTACGTTAGCGAGCCAACATTCCATACACATAAAGACAGCGGCTCAATATTCATTTAAGGGTTCTCTCCCTCTTGTAAATCCTTCGGAGCCTCTTACCTCGGCTGTCTTTCCTCGAGACACAATTAAAATAGAGTGTTGCCTCTCGGCTCCCTGTCTGAACGGTGTGTGGACGATGGTGCACAATTCCTACCTCGACGGGTGTAACCCAGGGAGGCGTGGGCAACGGAGCCTACCGTGCCAGACGCCCATGTGCCAACAAGTACGGTTGCGAGATGTCTCCTAATGCTGTATTTACAAGCGGAAAGGGGTAGGTGGTCAGGTAATGTGGGCCAGTTTAGACTCGGGATTGGTTATAAGGGGCTTTGTTCTCTATGTAACCACAGCAAAAGTGGGTCCTGGGAGGCAGGTCGCCAGTGGTATAAATTTGTTCATAGGGTATTAAACAATCACCGTTCGGAGATAGAGGGATGTGCCTATGGACGTTTGCTTTTATCTATAAACTGGAACCAGCCAAGGATCTTTGTATTCAGTCCCTTATATTTTATCGGGTGCGCTAGGGCTTAGGGAATCTTTGGTGGAACAAGACAGACACACATGGCCGAGGACAGCGGGAGGGTCAGTCCCAGCGAAATGTGCCACTCCTCGCGCGCTGGGGGGTTGGTGTCTGGTTGTGGCCATCATGGGCCCTGGATCAAATACATTCGGGAACTGACAAACTCAGGGCTCCCATGGTAAGAGCCATGCGGCTCTACTATGCGTGGCCATACATTGGGGGTCTTTGTCGTTGGTTGCTGCGGTCTTTGTTTTTGTATTCAGGGCATGAGCCTCCCCCATTCGTCCGTCTCACAGTTACACGCTTGGGCTGTAGTGAGAGCCCTACATAGACAGAGACTAATGGTGCATCGACTTGGGGTGCGAAGGAACTTATGCATCCATGCATAAGCACTGGCTTGGCACATGGTGTGGGAGCCTGGGCATATACCAGATAACGCTACATAATCAGTCTTGGGCCACCCTCATTTCAATCGCAGTCCCACCCGTGATAGGGCTGCATTGGTGCAATCGCTGGATGTGGACAACAAGTGGGTTGAGGAAAATGTTTGGCGCCACTGAGGAATCTGACCAGTGTTGCGCGCATCGCAAGGGGATATGGATTAATGGGACCTTGGGTATTTCTCTAAAAGTGATTCATGCTTTTTTTTTATTGTTTAATAATGTCCAGCTTTTTTTAGGTGTACTAACTTTAGGTAGTGTCTTATGTAATGAGGAGGGAGCAAGCGGTATGCTGCATATTGGCAGAGGCTCGCGACCTGGCAGGTCCAACAGCCATAGCAGTGTGAACAGACACACAGACGTTACACACATGTGGAGATAAACAAAAACAAGTCTTTTTAAGGTATACAATGGGTAGCATTTGGGAACAGAAAAGTAGAACTCTATATATCAATTGGTGTTGAAAATGGCAGTGGGAGAGGTAGCAATATAGGATTCTGAATAAATTATTACAATTTACGCAGATTAATCTACCTGGAGCGTGAATAAGGGTCATGCCAGATGATGCAGGTCAGATGCAAGTATAGGAGATGCTGGTGGTGTCAACAAGAGCAGATAAGAGATTAAATAAAGAAAAAGAGGATAAATGGTGTGGGGTGAGCGTAGGCTAGGGGACTAGGGGTGTGTGATAGTTCTACTAGATGGACTATGTTATTTTTGTCTTGCAGTGTATAACGAGACTATTGTTAGATCTTGCTCGGTATAGCAGATTTTTAACCTGATTGTTGAGTGGTAAGATTAATAAGTTTTGCACATTTCATGGGGTAGATTACTTTTTTTGTCAATTCGTTCCATGTCGGCAGGCAGCAGAGAGAGAGGGTGGAACAGACGAACCAGAGGCGTTCCAATAGGACGTGGTTTTTTGGCTTTTAGGTTTTGGTAGATTTATGGGTCAGATCACCCACACCCTGCTGAGGACGCGCGTTTTGCTAGTGCTCGGGTGGGTGGGATAAGCATCGTGTACATATGCTGAAACTGAGATTGCAGTGCGCATGTCTGTATTATCTCTGTAGGTGTGGAATAAATCGCCTGGGTATGAATGGTTTGTCTCATGTTTGTCTCCTAGTTTTGGGTGGGCAGTGGGTCTGAATCGACGAACACTTTATGCGTTAAGCGAGTGGACCTCAGCACGTACATCCACCAGGTTGGCTTAATAGTACAGGTCTCGTTCAGTCGCCTGGACAGGACACATGTATAAAATGAAGAGGACGGGTTGAGACATGTGGAGTAAAGAGGAAAACGGTTTATAATCGTGTACTGTTGATTTGAAACTCGTGGCAGGTTCCTTCAGATTTTTGACTAGACAGTAGTAGTAATCTGAATATCACCGCTCTCAATTGGCATCGTGTAACGGCTCGAACAATCCCGCACATGAAGACAGCTCGAAGAGATTTGGTAGGTAATTATGGCAGTAATTATTACTTGTAATGTGACGTAACATAAAGATTGGGGAGGATCTGGCGGGAGCTGAAAAGGGAGCCATTGCAGGCTTTTTGTTTAATTTGCGAGATATCACGAATAGAGTGAAGGGGCCCCGATTCAATAAGATGGATCTTTGGGAATTGGAGTATGTTTGTATGGAGATGTCGTAAGGGCAGGAGCGACATGTATGTTATTCATTGCTTGAAAAAGATAGGCTACACTAGATCACCTAATGCAGACCTTCCTGTAGGAGTAGCTGAATAGAGTAGTCTCACCTGGGTATTCCTTATCCGCGTCTGCGAAAATGCTGGGTTTTGAATATCTCGGGTCCAGAGTTACACTTGGGTGGTGGACTCTGGTGTGTGTAGTCGTGGAAAAGAGCGTGTCGTGGTCTACGGGCACGGCTTGTCATGACTGCCCACTGTGGACATTAGGTAAAGCAGGTAGAGCATGCCGTGTTAACTGGGTTGTACTGTCCGATCTTTAGCAATGCCGCTGTGTTTGGTCAACCCTGCCTAGATGGACAGACTGGGGAATTAAGTTCTGGGCCGGCCTCCATTCTTGCAGGCTGGTATAAGGTGTCAGGGGCTGGAATCCAGAAAGCCATCTGAGAGTAGGGCAGTGCCGATCGATGAGGATCAGTTTCAGCTCATATCATAATAAGGAATAAGGGGTGTAGGGGGCCCTGTTATGGAGGTAACCGAGTGAAGAGGCAGCTCCTGTTTGTATGTTTAAGGGGTGGTGGGTGGTGTAGGACAGTTGCCCCCAACTAAGGACAAAGAGCTGGAGAGAAAGGTTAAGAAGAATATCATATGGAGAAGCTCGTTCTTGAGTGTTAGTATTGGCGACAGAGCTGCTGGGTTCTTGTTGGGCTCTGAGGGGATGTGACCGTGCGCTCACAATGGGGAAGTGGGCCTTGGGGACAAGGGGGCGATGAGTATGGACAGCAATCTGCTTTCCATCTTGATGTAGATTAGGTTGCTCGAGGTGTGCTCTTACGGTAGAGAGCATGGAAACTCACTGTGGGAGTGATCAGCAGAGACCCGATACTAAGGCATGACGGGGCAGAGGGAGGAAGATTCATGCGAGATATAGAGGCAGTAGGATATAGCAGGAAAGAGAAAAAAGTAGTCGGTCTATGACTGCAGACATTGAAACGCATAGTGGTAAACTCTCTCCCAATCATGAGCAACTGCCACAGACGCGAGCCTTTGATCGGAATCATGGCACCATCCGCACGAATTATCATGATAGCATCCCCCTCGAAAGAACCATCAATGTTGCGTCCTGCAAAAGCTAGTTGGTGAACTTAGGAGACTTAAGTCTATTAGAAAACAACAGAGGCTATCTGAAGCTCTTGGCCAATAAACAACCACAACCACATGTGTTAGGCACAGCGTCACTGGTCTCACCAAATAACAAATACTATTACTTATACCAGCGATGGCCCTTTGACAGGATCATGATGGCCGCGACTAATGGCGAGCATGGTGCCCATTGGACAGGATGCATGAACTGCCATTGACAGGATGCATGACTGCCAGATGCAGGTGCATGACTCCATTGCGATGCAAATGGACTGCCATTGGCAGGATGCATGATGCCTATTGACAGGAAGGCATGACTGCGCCATTGAAGGATGCATGACTGCCCTGACAGGAATGCATGACTGCCTATTGACAGGATGCATGACTGCCATTGCTACAGGTTATGCCTTATGTTTTAGGCGTTCGAGGGCTAGTAGTTTCACTTTCAACTTTTTTTCTGCATGAAAGTAACGGTTTTTGTGTGCAATACTGCAAACAAGAAATGCCTGTATTTAATCATGATTCACTGCAAGTGCATATTTGTGTGTGTGTGTGCGTGTGCGTGTGCGTGTGCGTTGGCGTGTGTTGGGGCGTCTTCGAGAGAGAGAGAGAGAAAGTATGAGAGCGAAGTGACAGAAAGCAAAGGAAGTGAGAGTAACGTGACGGTGTGTTTGAGGAAGTCTGGTAGGGCAGTGTTACATTATGCAAGTGCATTGGCTACAGTATAACGGATCTAGCTGCATCA
>NC_036855.1:61669901-61675482 GCF_002910315.2 Salvelinus sp. IW2-2015
CTACTTCTTCTCTTTCTCTGGCATCTCTTCCCCCCCACCCTTTTCTCTTCTCCATTCCTCTTCTCTGTTCTGTCACTCATCTCTTTATCTGCTCTACCATCCTCTCAAGTCCTTGTCAGCATCCTCTTTGTGTCCCCCTCCTCTTTCTATCTCTCTTTCCCCCATTTTAAACTTCATGCATATTACTAACATTTATCTAGATAAGATGGCTTGCATCCATAATGCGTTCATTATCAAATTTCCTTTTATGTATTTTCATGCCATCCAGAATGGGTTATTTAATCCCATGTACTGTGACACATAGTGATAACAGCCCCTCTGTCTTGACAGCTCGCTAATACATTTAGATAATGCTCAAAGACGTTCTGTGAAACTAAAATCAGGCCCTCCCTTTCGCTCCGGTTATGTCGAGTACTCACACGCCATGCACAATCATCACGCTCACAAGTGTGGCACGCACACACACACACAGAGAGAAGGAGCTTTTCTCTTTTTGTTTCATGCATCAGGTTCACCTGTGCTTGTCAGTGAGTAGTTCCTAGCCAACATTTACATCAGGGCTAATATTACTTAATTCTCCTCTCTTGACTAATCCCTTACTCCTCCTGTCTTCCTCAGACATAAATGAGTTGCCTTGTCTCCCTGTCTGAACGGTGGGACGGCGTGTGAACGAGGTGAACCAGTTCTCCTGCACGTACCAAAGCTGGCCGGAGCCACCTGCCAGAGCCCTGTGCCAACATGTAGGTAGAGATGCTTAAGCAAAAGGCCCAAAGAGTTTGGTATATGCCAATATACCATGGCTAAGGCTGTCCTTATGCACGACTGAAGTGCCTGGACTCAGCCCTTAGCCCGTGGTATATTGGCCATATACAACAAAACCCTTGAGTGCCTTATTTATATTATAAACTGGAACCAGACTTACAGTCCTATATATCTCATGCTATGGCTAACTAAGTAACAACAACACACAAGGCCAGACACCGAGGGAGAACCCATGTCCACTCCCTCTCGCTGGTTCTGGCTGCTGGCTATCATACACACTAAGGCTCCAGGCAGAGCCAGCGAATCAATATGGCCCAGTTAGGTTTTGTTTTTCTCTGTTTTGTTTTCTCTCTGTCTGTTGTTTTCATTTCTCCCCCCTGTGTACAGTACACTGCTGTATGTGAAACCACACACAGACTAATGGGGATTTAGATGGACTTTGACCAGACTAAACACTGCTTGCACTGTGTGGGAGCCTTCTATAAGTCTATCATCCCACTCACACACAGCCCACTGATAGAGGGCTTGCACGGTGCAAGGATGTGAACACTGAGGTCAGGAAATGTGGAAACTACATGTTGCATGAATGTTTTAATATTTAAAAAGTTTAATGTAGCCTAACTTAAGTTGCAAGTCAGTCGAGACCATCCGCCTGTCTGCCTCCAGACAACATTTTGAGTGTCCTCATCTCCGTGTCCAATACATTTGTGCTCAGTCTTGACTCATTCTTGATAGTGACAACTGGTAATTTCTTCTGGAGACCAGCCGAGACCAGCGCAGTAAAAACTCTTAATTATTCATCTTCCATTCAGTCAGCACATAAAACCGTTTGCCAGCCAAATATATACACTCCTTTGTTGAAACATTAATACCTGCAGTCCTTTATGATCTAGTATAGACATGTTTGCGAGTGGCGTAAACCTATTGGACCTAGGCCTTCAGTGTGTGACAGTGTTAGCTAAGTGGCGAAACCTATTGGACCTAGGCCTTCAGTGTGTGACAGGTTAGTACAGGGGCGAACCTATTGACCTAAGGCCTTCAGTGTGTGACAGGTTAGTACAGAGGCGAACCTATTGGACCTAGGCCTTCAGTGTGTGACAGGTTAGTACAGTGGCGAACCTATTGGACCTAGGCCTTCAGTGTGTGACAGGTTCGTGATGCTGAAAGGACAGCAACCGTCATACCAGCGGACTCATTTAGGACTGCACTTTTTTTTTAAACAAAGGGCCACGGCGTAGTGGAGGCTATATGCAGGTATACACCGTAAACCCACTTTGTTATGGGAATTGTGTATACTCACTTCTTAATCCCCAGTGATGCATATCAAAGTAGTGTAGTGGAGATATATGACTTATCAATTACGTATAACAATAAAGAAACCATGCATAAAGTAGCCTACACAATCGCAAAGTACGTGACATACAGCTCTGGAAAACATTGAGATCACTGCAAAATTATCAGTTTCTTTGGTTTTACTATTTATAGGTATGTGTTTGGGTAAAATTATCATTTCTTTTATTTTTTATTTAAACTACTGTCAACATTTCTCCCAAATTCCAAATAAAAATATTATAATTTAGAGCATTTATTTGCAGAAAATGACAACTGGTCAAAATAACAAAAAAGATGCAGTGTTGTCAGACCTGGAGTAATGCAAAGAAAATAAGTTCATATTCATTTTTAAACAACACAATACTAATGTTTTAACTTAGACAAAGTTCAGAAATCAATATTTGGTGGAATAACCCTGATTTTCAATCACCCAAACACATACCTATAAATAGTAAAACCAGAGAAACTGATCATTTTGCAGTGGTCTCTTAATTTCTTCCAGAGCTGTATATTCACATGCGCCGCACACATAGCCTAGTTTCAACGGAATGTCATCTGCAGGCAGCAAGAGCGCACAGCTCTCAACTGTTTTTTTGGCATAGAGCAGCTCACAGAAAAATGACATTGGTAGCCTGTAGGGTAGGTTGGAAATACTTTTCAATGTATGATATCGACCAGTAAATGCTAACTATGGCAACAATGGGTATGCAAACAAGGTATTGACAAGGGTTTGATCCAAAGTCAGTAGGCTATTGTGATGAGCGATTCAGTCATCATACCTTGTTTGCATCAGTGGCGTAGGCATTGGTGGGCCTGGGTGGACACAGGCCTACCCACTGGGGAGCCAGGCCCACCCAATCAGATTGAGCAAAAACAGAAAAAGAATACATGATTATGACAAAAATATATATTATTTATATTGTCAGACCTCCAAAAGGGTCTCCTGATGTGCTTTAAGCATTGTTGTGGACTTAGAACGTCACATTTTTGTTGTTTTTCTATTTTTAAAAAAGGTGTGATTTAGAGAATGCAAATCTAAAAAACATAGAAGAACATAAGATTTTTCCTTCGCTTGGCAGGCCATTTGAGATTTATTTTGCAAAATGTGAGTATACCTACCTCTCCAGGCACAACTACACCACGGCATAGGGCCGATGGAAAGACAGCAGTCACACACAGCATGATGTTAAAGAATAAGCAGTCCAATCACTCTGACATAGTAAGCCAGTGGGTTCCAATCATAAGAATACTAAAACACGACCATTAGGCTAAGCATTTCTTAATCGAAATGTACAACTATTAATTTCCATTGCAAAAAATATTTAACGTTTAGCACACAAAGTAACCGGTGACCTAAAGTTTAAATGCAACAATGTTTCACACATAAGTTATTTTCAAAGAGATGGCTAACAACAGCAAGGGAGCTGAAATAAAATAAACAGTTCCACTCAAAAGATGAGGATAAATTTGGACTTATTCAAGAAGTTATTCTTGAAAAGGGAGAAGCTAACAAATTAGTAACATCCTCTTCTATAACACCTGCTGCAGCCGCTACAAACTAGCCTACAACAAAAGATAGCTAGCTACACCATAGGAAAACTACTGCTTGCTATTGCGCAGTGACCTGTCAGCCTTTCAGAAAGCAGATGTTTCCATCTTTTTTTTGTAAAAAACTGTCCACCCATTACAAGTCAAAATGTGATTGGTTGATTCCACTGTCACTCCAAAATGTTGCCCTGATTCAGTTGAATGGCAGAGGCCTTCTATGTATCTATTTTRTATTTCACCTTTATTTAACCAGGTAGGCTAGTTGAGAACAAGTTCTCATTTACAACTGCGACCTGGCCAAGATAAAGCAAAGCAGTTCGACACATACAACAACACGGAGTTACACTAGGAATAAACAAACATACAGTCAATAATACAGTGGAAAAAATTATATATACATTGTGTGCAAATGAGGTAAGATAAGGGAGGTAAGGCAATAAATAGGCCATGGTGGCGAAGTAATTACAATATAGCAATTAAACACTGGAATGGTAGGGTGTAGGGTGTGGCAGAAGAATGAATGTGCAAGTAGAGATACTGGGGTGCAAAGGAGCAAGATAAATACAGTATGGGGTGGGCTATTTACAGATGGGCTATGTACAGGTGCAGTGATCTGTGAGCTGTCTCTGACAGCTGGTGCTTAAAGTTAAGTGAGGGAGATATGAGTCTCCAGCTTCAGTGATTTTTGCAGTTTGTTCCAGTCATTGCAGCAGAGAACTGGAAGGAAAGGCGGCCAAAGGAGGAATTGGCTTTGGGGTGACCAATGAAATATACTGCTGGAGCGCGTGCTATGGGTGGGTGCTCTATGGTGACCAGTGACGAGATAGGTGGTGCTTTACCTAGCAAAGACTTGTAGATGACCTGGAGCCAGTGGTTTGGCAACGAGTATGAAGCGAGGGCCAGCCAACGAGAGCGTACAGCTACAGTGGTGGGTAGTATTGGGCTTTGGTGACAAAAGGATGGCACTGTGATAGACTGCATCCAATTTGTTGAGTAGAGTGTTGGAGGCTATCTAGCTTCTGATGCCTAGCAATGGCTGACTTAGCTAGCTAGATTTATCTCCCAGAGACCAGCAAAAGAAAAATCCTGATTGGATTTTTTTTCTCTCCAGTGTTAACCGTTTCCTTTCCAACAAAACTGAAGTGATTAAATAAGAACTTAATTGAAATAATAATATAATTAATTATAGTTCTTTTATATAATCCTTAGCCCTTCTCTGAAGGTGTAGAAGGCCCTCATATTCAAACACTGTGTTGGGTTATTCACAAATTGTAGAGTGGCTCTATTATCCTCCAGCCTGCCTTTTTCACACCATTCTGAATGTATAAAGAATCCATATGTTCTTCTGAAATATAAAACAGAAATACTGGACATTTTGAACTGCTATTATGGTGGCAATTTGACATAATTAAATCATGGTCTTGAATTAATTTGTAATCTTTGTTCACATGGTATCCATAGTGTTTTATAAAGAAATAAGCTGCACTGTACTGATTTGAAGATGGAGATGTTTAGATGCCCTCAGACTGCAGTCAAACCTCCATATCAATGAGAATCATCCTTAGTATCACTCTTCTCCTCATTCCTCTCTTTCTTTTTCCCCTCTTTCTTTTTCTCCCAGTCTTTGTCACCATGACGAACACCTCGTCTGCCACCTCCTCTGCGGCTGCTGCATCTCTCCCCCGGCTGTGACTGTTGGTCCGTTTGTCCGTCCGTCTCGCTGTACGCAGGTCCAGGGACCACCCACTGCACCTGTGACCCGGATACACCATCTCTGGGCGTGACAGCCACCATTGCACAGGTACACCACATCAGCTACCATTGCTATGGTAACATAAAAAGACACACAGTCTGACCACATAATGTTATATACTGTAACTGACATCAATGGCAATTGATTATGTGTGTGTGTGTGTGTGTGTGTGTGTGTGGTGTGTGT
>NC_036855.1:61675507-61685368 GCF_002910315.2 Salvelinus sp. IW2-2015
AAAAAGAGAGCTACTGGCTTATTTACAGATGGGCTATGTATCGGTGCAGTGATCTGTGAGCTCTCTGACAGCTGGTGCTTAAAGTTAGTGAGGGAGTATGAGTCTCCAGCTTCAGTGATTTTTGCAGTTTGTTTCCAGTCATTGCAGCAGAGAACTGGAAGGAAAGGCGGCCAAAGGAGGAATTGGCTTTGGGGGTGACCAATGAAATATACTGCTGGAGCGCGTGCTATGGGTGGGTGCTGCTATGGTGACAGTGACTGAGATAGGTGGTGCTTTACCTAGCAAAGACTTGTAGATGACCTGGAGCCAGTGGTTTGGCAACGAGTATGAAGCGAGGGCCAGCCAACGAGAGCGTACAGGCTACAGTGGTGGGTAGTATATGGGGCTTTGGTGACAAAACGGATGGCACTGTGATAGACTGCATCCAATTGTTGAGTAGAGTGTTGGAGGCTATCTAGCTTCTGATGCCTAGCAATGGCTGACTTAGCTAGCTAGATTTTATCTCCCCAGAGACCAGCAAAGAAAATCCTGATTGAATCTTTTTTTCTCTCCAGTGTTAACCGTTTCCTTTCCAACAAAAACTGAAGTGATTAAATAAGAACTTAATTGAAATAATAATATAATTAATTATAGTTCTTTTATATAATCCTTAGCCCTTCTCTGAAGGTGTAGAAGGCCCTCATTATTCAACACGTGTTTGGGTTATTCACAAATTGTAGAGTGGCTCTATTATCCCTCAGCCTGCTTTTTTCACCATTCTGAATGTATAAAGAATCCATATGTTCTTCTGAAATATAAACACAGAAATACTGGACATTTTGAACTGCTTTATGGTGGCAATTTGACATAATTAACAATCATGGTCTTGAATTTAATTTGTAACTCTTTGTTCACATGGTATCCATAGTGTTTTATAAGAAATAAGCTGCACTGTACTGATTTGAAGATGAGATGTTTAGATGCCCTCAGACTGCAGTCAGAAACCTCCATATCAATGAGAATCATCCTTAGTTTCACTCTTCTCCTCATTCCTCTCTTTCTTTTTCTCCCTCTTTCTTTTTTCTCCAGTCTTTGTCACCATGACGAACACCTCGTCTGCCACCTCCTCTGCGGCTGCTGCCATCTCTCCCCGGCTGTGACTGTTGGTCCGTTTTCCGTCCGTCTCGCTGTACGCAGGTCCAGGGCACCACCCACTGCACCTGTGACCCGGATACACCATCTCTGGGCGTGACAGCACCACTTGCACAGGTACACCAACATCAGCTACCATTGCTATGGTAACATAAAAAGACACACAGTCTGACCACATAATGTTATATACTGTAACTGACATCATGGCAATGATATGTGTGTGTGTTGTGTGTGTGTGTGTGTGTGTGTGTGTGTGTGTGTGTGTGTGTGTGTGTGTGTGTGTGTGTGGTGTGTGTGTGTGTGTGTGTGTGTGTGTGTGTGTGGTGTGTGTGTGTGTGTGTGTGTGTGTTGTGTGGTGTGTGTGTTTCAGACATTGATGATTGTGAGTTGTTCCACAATGGTCAGGCTGGCCGGCTGTGTTTACATGCCTGTGTTAACACCCCTGGAGGCTACCGCTGTACCTGTCCCGCTGGATACAATGTCACCCGCGACGGACGCAACTGCAAAGGTGAAAGGAGACCACCCACACACACACTGTACCAAAGTCTCAAATGCTGAACACACACGCACGCACACACACACACACACACACACACACACCATCAAATCCTCTGGCTCAAAACATGCCAGTTATGCCAGATGAATACTAAACATTTGAATAGTCTACCACAAAGAGAAAGAAGATAACTTGGCTGAAGGATAATGAATGTTTCCTATTATTTCCTATCCGTTGTATCTGTAATTCCATGCAATTCTGTTATCCACTGGCTGAATAATTAAACAACCCATACATCTGGTCTGAATAAATGTTTGTTTTTGTAGGCAATTACAATAAATCAGTTATTTCTCTGTCTCGCTCTCTCTATTTTCTCTCTGTCTTTTTTTATCTGTCCCTCCCTCACTTTTACACACATTATTCTCCCTCTCTCTCCCTGGCCTGTAGACATAGATGAGTGTGCCACCAGACTGAATAACTGCACCCGGGACCAGATGTGTATAAACACCTACGGAGGGTTCCAATGTGTACGTGTGGACTGCCCCCGCATACGAAACGCCACCTACAGCAAAACCTCACCCCTGTGAGTACCTTCTCTTATAGTTAATCAAGAATATATTTGATAACATGTAACTCTTTATCACTCTCTTGCAATAATACACCTCTCAATGCCTATATAATTTTCTCTTTCCCTGTTCCCCAGGCGTTGTGAGCGTAACCCCTGCTCTGTGGACAACAGGGTGTGCTCTCAGGCCCCTAACTCCATCTCCCACCACTACCTGTCTGTTGTATCCAACCTGTCAGCACCACGCACCATGTTCCGTGTGTCGGCCCTCCGCCTCATGGGGGACACGTTGCGTTTCTCCCTGCTGGGCCGCGGGCAGGCCAGACGCCACTTTACAGTGCAGCGGTCGGACCGCCAGACAGGCCAGCTGGTGCTGGGGAGCCCGGTGCAAGGCCCTGCTACACTGGAGGCAGAGGTGGAGATGACCGAGCTGGAGAAAGGGGTCCAGATGGGGCGGTATCTCACCAAGATCACCATGTTCATCTCCCAGTACGAGTTCTAGAGAGGGAGAGAGGAAGGGAGGGATGTAGAGGGGGGAATGAAGAGAGGGAGGAGGGAGTACTGTGGTAAGAGTTTTGGAGTGGGGCAGTGGCTAGGGCTGGGGGGCTGGGAGAGGTGAGGCACTAAGTCCTAAGGAACAAAGAAGGACTAAAATGGGAGGAAGTTTAGTCGAGACATACAGGTATGGCAGGAACGGATGCATTTGGTAGAGTTGTATCAATTTTAATGACAGAAAGGGAATGGTTCAGGTAAGGTTTAGGGGGGTGAGAAATTAGGGATGGGGACACGGGGTCAGAGACATGAAAATGAGAAAATGGCCACTTGTGGTGAATATTGAATGTTTCCTCACTGAAGCTGAGAGAGTGAGAGAGAGCTGGGCATGTAAATACAAGCAGAAGTCCTTAACTGGTTTTATTGTTTTACATCCAACATATGACAAAGTAACAATCAATATCTGTAAGATGAGAAGACATGAAGCTACACATTGACAATCCTATATTTCCTGGTCTTGTGTTAAACTTGTTTTGATATATTTATTTTGAAGGTGTTGTAAACCCCTGTTTGTGATCTGCTTTTTATTTATCTGAGAAAGCACTATTAAACATGTAATCAAAACAATACTGTATGATTTCTAGGGTTTAATTATTTACTTTTCATATACACTTATGTCTCTGCACAGGACTGTATAAGGGGCTTGCCTTGAACTGTGACCTGTAGATGATCTGTCCGTCATAGAGGCTGAAACAGGAGTATGATGTACAGTACGAGTAGTGCAGATCTGGGGAAGACATCAGGCATGGCAGTACAGAGCTACACTGTCCAGCAGACAGACAGCCAAAGTCACTCTGCTCAAAGAGCTCCTAGATCCTTACAGTATATGCATGAGCTAAACCAGCAAACACAGTGTATATTGTTACTTAATGAGATATGACAAATTGAAATGCTCTTTTCCACCTTTTTAGCACTGGGTGTGTGTGTGTGTGTGTGTGTGTGTGTGTGTTGTGGTGTGTGGTGTGTGTGTGTGTGTGTGTGTGTGTGTGTGTGTGTGTGTGTGTGTGTGCGTGCGTGCGTTGCGGCGGTGCGTGCGTGCGTGCGTGC
Organism: Salvelinus sp. IW2-2015; assembly: GCF_002910315.2. NCBI lineage: Eukaryota > Metazoa > Chordata > Actinopteri > Salmoniformes > Salmonidae > Salvelinus > Salvelinus sp. IW2-2015. Next base: position 61,679,299 of record NC_036855.1, read on the forward strand.
GTGCGTGCGTGCGTGCGTGCGTGCGTGCGTGCGTGCGTGCGTGCGTGCGTGTGTGAGGAGATGTACTGTAGATTTGGCTGGTGTTGTTGTGGCGTGGGTTGTAGAGGATGCTGATGAAATGTTTCACCCCTGTGCCAGGCTGCCCACAAACCTTCCCCACTCTCTGCACTCTATCATCTGGACGGACGTGAAAACCCTGGTTAACACCACACCACACATAGGGCCAATGCCACGGACACACACAAACAAGATCCCTGTGAGTAGTGGTGTGAGAACGCATACACACAAATTCTTACACAATAAATGACCAGTAGTGTATAAGATATCCCACATCACAGCTCCCTCAACATAGAGCACCCTGCAATGACCACAGCACAGTGAGTGTACTCTATATAGGCACTGATGTAAGTGTAGAGTGTGAGGGGTTAACCAGTCCAATGCAGCCACGCAGAGCTAGGCAGTGTGTATCAAGGCACAAGGTGAGACCCAGATGCAGACACAGGAGGCAGATTGTTGGAGTCTTATAATGTGTTTAATCCAAAAAGGGGTAGGCAAGAGAATGGTCGTATATACGGAAAAGGTCAAAACCAGTTCGGAGTCCAATAGGTACCGAAGGGCACGCAGATTCAAGGTCAGGACAGGCAGGTGGGAAAGTAGTCCAGAGTCAGGCAGTGGTCAAAACAGGGAAGACAAGCAAAAAGAGAATAGAAAAGGAGTACCGTGAAAAACACACTGGTTGACTTGACTAAACATACAAGACAAACTGGCACAGAGAGACAGGAAACACAAGGATAAATACACTGGGGGAAATAAGCGACACCTGGAGGGGGTGGAGACAATCACAGGGACAGGTTAAACAGATCAGGGCGTGACAGTGTGCCTCAGACAAACAGGCACTAACACACTGAACCCAGCCCCACCTCGGAGTCACCATGTTGGGCTGAGAGAGACGAGTAGGGACTCCCCTGACCTGGCTGAGACCCACTAGGGGACCACAGGGGGGATGAGGATCCCAAAATGAGATTGCACACAGAGGGACAGGGGGAAATGATAAAGAGAGATAGAGGAAGAGAAAATGATGGCTGAATAGAGTGGTATCAATAGCAGGCAATTCACAGCGGTCAGTCAGTCATCGGCTAAGGGCTGCTGTGAATTAAGAGACTCTATTTCTGCTCTGAAAGAGACCCCTCACTGTTCTTCACTCTGTCTGTATCTCTCTCCCTTTCTGTCTTGATGAAAGGAAGGGACAGAAAGAGAAAGGAAGTAAGGAGATGTATAGTTGAATGGCAGCCTGTCCCAATGTTGTCTGTCCCCGGGGGAGGAACAAAGCTGATGTGGTGATTAGTCCGTCCCTATATCCTCTCTGACCCCCTCCACACCTCTCCTCTCCTCACCCCCTCCTAACCCTCCTGTCTCTGCCCACCCAGGACTACCTGTATCTCACACACACCCTCCTCCTGTCCTGAATTCAAACCCTACACCTTGACCCCACTCCTCTCCTCTTTTCAATCTGTCCCAGACCCCACACATACACATTAAAGGTCCAATGCAACTGTTTTTTTTATATCAATATCAAATATTTTCTGGGTAACACATAAGTACCTTACTGTACTTAGATATAGATTTCCATTCAAATGGGCAAAAATTCTAAACTATTTCTCAAGCAAGAATTTAATTGGTTTATTAACCAATTTACTGCACGGTGATGTCACCATGGAAAGCCAAAACCCCCACCCATACAAACCTGCTAATTATAAGGTCCTGTGTGGAAGATTGTATTTTAATTCAGCAACTATCAGGAGATAACACTGATACATTTGTTCACACTTTTACAGTGTTAGTTTCATCAGCTGCACTGGGCCTTTAAAACACAAGCATATACAAACATGCATGAGCACCCAGGCGCACACACACACTCACACACACACTCACACACACACACACCCTGGGTCTGAGTTGAAAACAGAGTTGGAAACAGTAGCGAGCGTTCCAGTACTCTTTATCCATTAGTAACCTTAGACCACCATTCCATTCCAACAACATCAAAGAGATCCAAGCTCTCTTCCTCTGTATCCCCCTACACACACACACACACAACACACACACACACACACACACACACACACACACACCACACACACACACACACACACACACACACAACACACAACACACACACACACACACACACACACACACACACACACACACACCACACACACAGTACAGTCAATAGGGTGCTCTGATGATTTCATCTATCACGGCCTGTCTGTGGGTGCCCATGTGTCAGGTCTAGAGTGTCTCTGCTTCCCTCCATCTCTCTTTGCCTACCCTCTCTCTCTCCTCTCTCTTTCCCTACATCTTCCATCTTTCTCTCTCTCCCTCTCTGTCTGATGTGGTGGATGAGTCACCCTCTGAGCAGATAAACCTCTGAGTGCCAGCGGTGCCAACTCTTCTGAAATCAAATACCTCATTCCAGTCCGGCCTCCCACACAATAAGAGCTTATACTCCTATAAGCCTTTACCTAGTCTCTTGAAGCCCCTCTCAGTCAGACATCAGGATTGTATGTGAAGGGGACACTCCGTCCCTGTCGTAGGTTTAAGGGAAGAAGGAGAGTTGGGGCCAGACCCTTGTCTGTTGACTGGGCCCAGGCAAACTGAGACATGGCCTAGATCTAGAGCCAGAGTTTGGCTGGCAGAGGCCCAACCTGGGTGGGCGCACTGGGCAGGTGAGGGGGGTTGGTATGCATGGCAGCAGTGCCCAGCTGTTACAATGGGAGGTCTGTGAGAAGTACGGCCAGGGCCAACAAAGCCCTGACTGTGCCCACGTCAGTCCCCCAGTCCTAGAGCCAGGAACAGGTAACATATGCAGCCAAGTACGGCAAACAGGATGTGGGGGTGTAAGGAAGGTGGGTGTGGAGTGGGGGAAGGGGAGGAACTGTTCCAGAAGATGTCTGATCTGACCTCTAACTGTCCTTACTCCTCTCCCGGGACCTCTCTCTCTCCTTCCTTGCTGGTGACTGTTATCAGCACCTCACAGCCCTTCCAAGCTTCACTCACTCCCAATCCCCCACGACCGAAGCCTGAGTGTGTAGAGGCACCTTAGACCGGCTTCTCAACATCTCCCTGAACTGTGTGACCTGGCCTGATTGAATGGTTGCTAAGGGGGCACGTGTTAGGGGGCCAGGCACCTGGCAGCACTTCAGAACTGTGCAGGCACTATCTCCTCACTTCTCTGAGTGGACTTGTGGTTGGAGTGGGCAGAAAACCACATCCTTCGCACAACTATTCAAATCAAATCAAACTTTATTTGTCACATGCGCCGAATACAACAAGTGTAGACCTTACCGTGAAATGCTTACTTACAAGCCCTTAACCAACAGTGCAGTTCAAGAAGAGTTAAGAAAATGTTTACCAAAAAAACGAAAGTAAAAAAGTATAAAAAGTAACACAATAACATAATGATAACGAGGGTATATATACAGGGGATACATGTAGGTAGGGGTGAAGTGACTATCAATAGATAATAAACAGCGAGTAGCAGCAGTGTACAAAACAAATGGAGTGGGGGGTCAATGTAATATTCTGGTGGCCATTTGATTAATTGTTCAGCAGTCTTATGGCTTGGGGGTAGAAGCTGTTAAGGAGCCTTTTGGTCCTAGACTTGGCGCTCCGGTACCGCTTCCCGTGCGGTAGCAGAGAAAACAGTCTATGACTTGGGTGACTCTGACAATTTTATGGGCTTTCCTCTGACACCGCCTATTATATAGGTCAGGATGCTCTTGATGGTGCTTCTAGCCTCAAGCCATAAGACTCCTGAACATCTAATAAAATGGCTACCCAGACTATTTACATTTCTGTTTCTTTTACGCTGCTGCTACTCTCTGTTTATTATCTATGCATAGTCACTTTAATAACTCTACCTACATGTACATATTACCTCAATTACCTCGACTAACCGGTGCCCCCGCACATTGACTCTGTACRGCTACCCCCTGTATACAGCCTCGCTATTGTTATTTTACTGCTGCTCTTTAATTATTTGTTACTTTTATTTCTTTTTTTTCAGTAATTTTCTTTKAAAAGTATTGTTGGTTAAGGGCTTGTAAGTAAGCATTTCACTGTAAGGTCTACACTGGTTGTATTSGATGCATGCGAAAAATACAATTCGATTAGATTTGATTTGAAGATACGTTTACCAGTCAGTCACATGGACCTCCACTGCTCCCTAGTGTCAAGAACAAGGCACTTTACCAGCCTGAGGGGGTTTATGCATGGGTTTATGTGGAGGCATCATCTTAATGGAACAGCATACCTCTCACCAAACATGCCTCCCCTATAGATCCCCCCCTGTTTAATTGATGTCAAATTATTAATTACCGGGTATGTAAGATTGGTCAATAATAGTGTTATACCACAAGGTGGCAGCACCAGTGAACATTGATTCACTATTATGGTGGCCTGAGCTGCTACTGCTTCTCCACAGCTCCTAAAATGAAGTTAAAACTGTTTCCCTTGCTGTGAATTCAATATCACTTTTAAAAGGACTCACATCTCACAATCATCTCATCAAATTAATCAATAAAGTACTCGTAACACTAAAGTCTCTCCTGTTATTGATCCTAAATGTTGATATCAGGTTAATCAATMGTTTCAGAGAGGTTGATGTTGTTTCCTGTGACTGCAGCATGAGAGACTCAGGTTGCTTTCCATCTATTAGCTGTTGTTCATCAGCAAATAGAGCTTGCAGTATGTTTCCTCTTCTAGTTTGTTATTCTTCCTCATCCCTCTCGTACTACCTCCATCACTTATTAGACAGTCAAGCTCACAAACAGGTGGTTGTTCGTATCTTTCTACCTTTACTGTGTGGGAGAGAGCATGTCTGTGTGATTACTGTGGCTCAGTGACAGAAATAACACAAGCTTTCCCAATTACAGCTCCAGAGTGAGGCCACCTGTTTCTTCCTCAACATCATGCTCAGGGAAATTGTACTTGCAGGTATGATGGTTTTAAATACCTTAACCCATTTGTTCCCACATTTTTCACAGACATGACACTATGCAAATATTTTGCAATTAGTAAGCCTAACATGTAATCCATATTGACTTTTTTATACATATTAAAAAGTATATTATATATACATATCAGTGTAGTATATATATATAATATATTTATATATATATATATTATCATACTTAATATATATAGATATATATATTATATAATATGATTGTCCTCTGCTCAGTTTGTTGCACCGGCGGCCTCCACTCCTCATTCGTATTCGGCCGTTAGCGCAGTGTGCGCTGTTCTGTGTAGGGGAGTTAGCTTACAAGATCTTCAGATTTCTTTGGCCAATTTCTTGCATGGAATAGCCTTCATTTTCAGAACAAGAATAGACTGCACGAGTTTTAGAAGAAAGTCCTTTGTTTCTGGCCATTTTGAGGCCGGATAATCTGAACCCCACAATGCTGATGCTCCAGATCACTCAACTTAGTCTAAAAAAGGCCAGTTTTTCTTGCTTTCTTTAAACCAGGACAACAGTTTTTCAGCTGTGCTAACATAATTGCAAATAGTTATTGTCTAATGATCAGATTACGCTTTTTAAAATGATTTTAAACTGTGCGATTAGCTAACACAAACATGCATTGGAAACACAGGAGTATGGTTGCTGATAATGGGCCTTTGTACGCCTATGTAGATATTCCATAAAAATCTTGCCGTTTCCAGCTACAATAGTCATTTACAATGGAACAATATCTATACTGTATTTCTGATCTAATTTGCATGTTATTTAATGGGACAGAAATGCGTGCTTTTCTTTTCAAAACATTTCTAAGTGGACCCCAATCTTTTGAACAGTTAGTGGTATGTATATATATATAAATGTCACCGTTCCTGACCATAGTTTGCTTGTGTATGTTTCTATGTTTTGTTTTGGTCAGGGTTGTGATCTGACGTGGGCATTCTATGTTGTTTTGTCTAGTTTGCTCTATTTCTATATGTTTGGCCTGATATTGGGTTCTCAATCGAAGCAGGTGCTTTGTCGTTTGTCTCTGATTGATCTCTCTCC
>NC_036855.1:61685591-61686252 GCF_002910315.2 Salvelinus sp. IW2-2015
TTTGTTTGTTTCAAGTATTCACATTAAAATGGATACTCACCACGCTGCATCTTGGTCCGACATTTCTTATTCCTCATCAGAGGAGGACGAAGAATTCCGTTACAATAAAAAATATAAAAAAATATATAAAATATATATATATATTTATATATATATWTTTTTTTATTGTATTCTCGATCTTGACCAATGGGAACATAAATCCTATGCCTATAATAAAATTAACAGACATTTACCCATATTCCTTAGCCCCAATATCTATATTCCTCAGCCCACTTACCCACACACCTAAACCTAATTATCCACACACCCCAGCCCATGTCCTAACCCTAACACCCACAAGCCAATATCCTAATGGTGATACAATAAAGTACCGATACACCCATTTCCTAGCCCTAAATGCCCTATTTGTTACTCATAGACCCCAGTTCCTTTGCCAATACACATCATCCCTGTTACTTTTTATCTCAGCACTGTTACCCACTTTCCTTAGGCCTCTATTCCCCAAGTCACTCATATAAACCAGGTCAATCCATGGGCATACTCATATAAACCAGGTCAATTCATGTGCATACTCATATAAACCAGGTCAATCCATGGGCATACTCATATAAACCAGGTCAATCCATGGGCATACTCATATAAACCAGGTCAATCCATGGGC
>NC_036855.1:61686277-61688731 GCF_002910315.2 Salvelinus sp. IW2-2015
AGTATATCCATGGATTGACCTGGTTTATATATATTCATGGAATCATAGGATGACCTGGTTTATAGTATTCATGGATTGACCTGGTTTTATAGTTTAATGATTGGATGATGTTTAAGAGTCTGATCACTGGTATTGACTGTTGACTTTTATATAGTAGTCATCGATTGCACTGGTTTATACAGTATCAGTATGTCCATGGATTGACTGGTTTATATAGTAATGCTCCGTGGATTGACCATGGTTATAATAGTATTGTCCATGGATTGACCTGGTTTATATAGTAGTGTCATGGATTGACTTGGTTTCATTATGTATGGTCCATGGATTGAGACTGGTTAATATCTATATTCCATGGAATTGACCTGGTTTATATAGTATGTCATGGGATTGACTGGTGAATATCTGAGTAATGGGGTGTTTGGGATATACAAGCCTCATACAAGTAATGGGCTGGAATGGATATTGACCCTTCAAAATCCGCATACTCATATAAACCAGGTCAATCCATGGGCATACTCATATAAACCAGGTCAATCCATGGGCATACTCATATAAACCAGGTCAATCCATGGGCATACTCATATAAACCAGGTCAATCCATGTGCATACTCATATAAACCAGGTCAATCCACGGGCATACTCATATAGAACAGGTAAATCCATGGGCATACTCACATAAAACTGGTCTACCCCAGTGACCAAGCCTCAACATTCATACAAACCTGGTCTACACTCATACTTCAGCCCCAATATTCTTACAGACCAGGTGTACACCTGCATGTCTAACCCAGTACTGATTTAAAAAYTAAATTAACAGGAATACTCCTTCATGTTAGCCCCAATTATCAAAAAAATTGTGTACTTATGCATTTCAGCCCCAATACTCATACAAACCAGGTCTACACCTGTACTTCAGCTACAATATACAGTACATACCTACAATGTCTGCACCTGTGCTTGAACCCAATTAGTCAACTAAGCCAGGTCTAAATGTTTGCAAAATGGCACGAAAGTAATGTTGCAAAAATGTGGCAAAGCAATTCACTTTTTCTCCTGAATACAGCATTGTGTTGGCTGCATCAACCGCAGGGCTCTCCAGAGGGTGGTGTGGTCTGCACAACGCATCACTGGGGACAAACTAACTGCCCTCCAGGACACCTACAGCACCTGATGTCACAGGAAGGCCAAAAAGATCATCAAGGACAACAACCACCCGAGCCACTGCCTGTTCACCCCGCTATCATCCAGAAGTTGAGGTCAGTACAGGTGCATCAAAGCTGAGACCGAGAGACTGAAAAACAACTTCTATCTCAAGGCCATCAGGCTGTTAAATAGCCATCATTAACTCAGAGAGGCTGCTGCCTACATACACAGACTGAAATCATTGGCCACTTTAATAAATGGAACACTAGTCACTTTAATATTGTCACTTTAGGCTTCCCGAGTGGCGCAGTGGTATAAGGCTGTACCACCAGAGATTCTGGGTTCGATTCCAGGCTCTGTCTCAGCCGGAAGAGACCGGGAAACCCACGGGTGGCGCACAATTGGCCCAGCGTCATCCGGGTTAGGGGAGGGTTTGGCTGGCAGCGATGTCCCTGTCCCATCGCGCACTAGCGACTCCTGTGGCGTGCTGGGCGCAGTGCACTCTGACACAGCCGTCAGGTGTAAGGTGTTTCCTCCGACACATTGGTGCGGCTGGCTTCCGGGTAAAGTGGGCATTGTGTCAAGAAGCAGTGTGGCTTGGTTGGGTTGTGTTTCGGAGGACGCACGGTTCTCGACCTTCGCCTCTCCCAAGTCCGTACGGGAGTTGCAGCGATGAGACAAGACTAACTACCAATTGGATACCATGAAATTTGGGAGAAAAGGGGGTATCAAAAAAATGTAATAATGTAACTTTAATAATGTTTATATATCTTGCATTACTCATCTCATATGTATATACTGTATTCTATACTATCTACTGCATCTTAGTCTATGCCGCTCTGACATTGCTCGTCCATATATTTATATTTTCTTAATTAAATTCCTTTACTTAGATTTAGATTTGTGTGTATTAGGTATTTGTTGTGGAATTGTTAGATATTACTTGTTAGATATTGCTGCACTGTCGGAATTAGAAGCACAAGCATTTCGCTACACTCACAATAACATCTGCTAAACACGTGTATGTGACCAATCAAATTGATTTGATTTGATCATGTTATGGGTATGCTTGAAAGGACTGGGGAGTGTTTCAGGATAAAAAAAAGAACAGCACAGGTAAAATCCTAGAGGAAAACCTGGTTCAGTCTGCTTTCCACTAAATCAAATCAAAGTTTATTTGTCACGTGCGCCAAATAAAACAGGTGTAGACCTTACAGTGAAATGCTTACTTACAGGCTCTAACCAATGGTGCGAGAAAAAAAAGGTATGTGTGTGTGTGTGTGTGTGTGTGTGTGTGTGTGTGTGTGTGTG